>NC_142938.1:23367103-23404603 GCF_046866305.1 Octopus bimaculoides | reverse complement strand
GTTTCTGTCTCTCTGTCTCACTATAACCTTTCATCATCTGACATAAGATCACCTCGTCCAATGCTCCCTTCCTTCTCAAAAGAGTTTTTTTTTTGTCTTGCAAGTACTTGGTGACCCTGTCAGTGCCGGTGCCACTTAAAAGCACCTGGTCCACACTGTAAAGTGGTTGGTGTTTGGAAGGGCATCCAGCTGTAAAAACCTTGCCAAAACTGATATCGCCTGGGCTTGTGCTACATAAAAAGCACCAAGTCCACTCTGCTGAGTGGTTGGTGTTAGGAAGGGCATCCAGCTGTAAAATCCCTGCCAAAACAGTTACAAAAGTCTGGTGCAGACTTCTGCCTGGCTGGCTCTTGTCAAACTGCCCCACCCATGGAAGGCAGACATTGATGATGATGATGATGATGATGATGATGATGATGATGATGATGATATATATAATCTTTAGAAATGTTATTTTTTTCTGTAACAAGTTAATTTTATCTTTGTCCTACCATCAAGTTTTTTCTCAGATGTCTGTTACAATGGTTTGAATCTGTTTTTCTCTCTTTACATCTATTTGCTATCATGGTTATACTTTCATATTGAAAATCTCTTTTGAAAGGGAAGGGCTTTATTTATTTTGTATCTCTTCAATAAGACTTTGGTTGCACTTAAATTTCTTTGCTCAGCTTCTATCGACAACCCCACTGGAATTCTTTCTAAACATTTACAGTTATATGTATATGTGCTTGTATAAACATGTTTTGTTTCCTATCTTCAGGTTTATTTATATCCAACATTTATATCTAATAGCTGAACGTGCTGTCTGAATAGTAAAAATGCTGCTTCACTGATCCCAAGGCAGATTCTACTATTTACCTTATATTGTTATTTAACTCCAAGTCAGCCTTGATTGAGTAGATATACAATCAGTTGGCTTCCAGCTGTGACCATCCTGTCTTGATTCACACATACAGTAAGCTTCTGTGCAGTTTGTATCTACCGAATCCCACTCACAAAGTAATGATCAACATGATACTAAACTAGGAGGCACTTGCAAATGATGTAGCACAGTAGCATCTTAGCCATATGTTTATTCTTAACCACATGTTTATATTCGAGCTTTTGTGTCTCTATGTGGAGAGATATTCACTGAAAGTTCTTATAGAAGATAGTTACAGTAGTGGGGTAAGATACAGTGGAGGTAGGACATGTTTGCAAATGAAATGATCCAAAATATGGACAGCTGGAGAAATACTATTTTGCAAAATTATCCAGTCCTCATCTATATTTATTACCAAATATTAAAGCTGTCATGGAAGCCTATATTAGGTTATTTGTCTTCCTAGAAATAGCAGGCAAATTTCCTTCAAACCAAACTCTACTTTTTTGAAAAAATGCAATAATGTAGTATTGGCTACATTATATCTGGAAAAAGATTGGATGGTCACAACAGGAATACCTTCAAGCATAAATCTGATTCATCAAGGGCTGACCTAAGGCCACACAATGACAAGAACAATTAAATCAGTCTTGATTGTGATTAATATATTGATTTTTTACAGTGGCACTAAACGACAAATTTATAGGCAAAGGGAGAAGTGTAATTCATTGGAATAACCCTCAGTATATATATATATCTTATATTGACTCTCTGAAGGAAGAAAGACAAAGTAAATCCTGGCTGACTTTAACCCTTTAGCATTTAAACCAGCCACATCCGGCCCAAATATTTTACCTGTTTTATGTTCAAACCAGCCAGATCTGGCCTCACACACTTATCCTACAATGTTGTCCTAAAAATAAACAATTACATCATTGAAATACGAGATAATGCATAATTAATTCAAAACAATGTGAATAAATAAGTATTACATTTGACACAGTAATGTGAGTGCTAAAGTGTTAAACGAAAGAAAAATAAACAAATAAAACAAATATAGTACTATGGAAACTAGAGGTGAAAGCATTTAAGTTGCTTCTGTACCATATCTGCCACAACTCCACTATATGGTTGGTGTGGAGTTATAATAATAGAAGTAATTGAACTATAATAAATCCTTCCACTGAGTCAGTGACTCATATCAAGATGACATGCTGAGGCCACTGTTAGTGTTCAACTGATGTGTTTATCAAGAAAACATGCAGGATTTGTTTTGCATGTTGACACTATATTTATTTAAGTGCATCTAAATTTGGTATTATAATATGTTAATATGTTTGTTCAGTGTATATGGCTTTAAAATATATTTGCTGAAGAGAAATACATACAACACACATGCATGCACATGTGCGCATACACACATGCATGTGTGCACACACAAGTTATTTCTTATGACTACTTTCTAAGAATAACTCACAAACAAGCCTTGGCTGATCTCCTTCCCCTCTATACACAGGCACATCACACTCACACATTAACACAGAATACACACAAAGCTATATGTTTTTAGATGGTTGTGTATATTTGTGTTGGTGAATGTGTAATTAAAACTCAAACACGCATGTTTAACAAAACATACTCAAAAGCAAATGTGGGTGTTTATTGAGAATATTTATTGAACACAAATACACAAACACTTGCAAATTTATTTGTATAACACACTTTGCAGTATATTATCAATATAGTTTATCATAACAGAATGTAGAAGAAAATTTTCTACATCGTCTTACACTTCAAACCACTATATACACAAATACATATGTAACATACATAATTGTGGATACTGGATGCAAGCATGGTCGAATGTTTAAGAAGGTCATTGAGGTTCAAGTATGGTTGTGTTGTTAAGAATTGTTCTCCTCAACCACATAGTGTCACTGTGTGGCACATCAAGAAAAGGTCTTCTACTATATAACCTGAAGCTGTCCAAAGACTTATGAATGGATTTGGTATGTGGAAACTGAAACCATCGCGCAGGTGTGTGTGTACATGTGTGTGTATGCGTTTGCTTTTCCTTGTCTTAACATCCATATGATAGTTGTAAATGAGCATCACCATACAAGTAGTCTTGTTATACACACAAAAAACACATACACACATATAAAATAGATAAATTATATATATACATATATATACAAGTATTTGCACACACTTATTTATATTATGTATATGATACATATGACATACATACATACATAAGTACAGATCAAAACAGTTTGATTCAAATTCCGTGGTACTTAAAGTTTCAAAGCATAAGATAATGTTTGTCCTCAACCACTAGAAATTTGATACAAATTTCCAATGGTTGAGGATAAGCACAGAATTTGAATCAAACTGTTTTAATCCGTACATGTAACTTCCAGTAAATGTGTTGAGTGCCCTTCTTTTGTTTGTCCACTCACTTGTGTGTGCGTGTGTATATATATATATATATATATATATATATATACAGACATCCATATGTATAGACTTTTCCAAATCTAATTTCTTCACCACAATCAAAATAAATACCGGCCATGACGAAGGGAAATAGCCCTGAAACTCGAGTCGCCTTTATATACTTATATTTATATATTTGATCCTTTATATTGAACACTCAATATTTCATCTACATTCAATACTTTATTTCATGGTGCCATCCATTTTTTAAATTTTATTTTATTTTATATTATATATTGTATATTCCATATTCTATACCCCACATTGGTTCTGCAGGAATATAAATAAAACATAAAAAACAGACAGTGTTGGAACTCTTTTAAACAAAATAATATATTCCTCTATACACAATCATACAAAAAAAAAACCCTTTTTTGTATTTATTTTTACTCGCATATATATATATATATATATATATATATATATATATATATATATATATATATATATATATGTAGAAGGTTGTAAGCTGGCTAGTGAATCAACCTTTGCTAACAGAGTAAAATAACAGGTGGTTTATAGAGCCTTTAGCATCTATTTCAAGCATGTTGGTGTGTCTATGCACACACTTCTGCTATAATTATATCTATATAATTATATATCAGTATAAATATTTTCCTAACTGGAATTAACATGCTAGCCACTTGATGGAATCATTAAATGGTTTTATCTTTCATTAATTAATTAATTTAATATTTACTACGGTATTTATTTTGATTGTGGTGAAGAAATTAGATTTGGAAAAGTCTATACATGTGGATGTCTGTATATATTTGTGTGGATACAAGTTTGTTCATATGGTATGTATAGATATCTACATATATATTCTTTGGCATCCCATACTGATGACAGCACATGGAATTTACTTCCCTTAGCTAGAAATCAATCAGCGATCTATAGGTAACCTTTCTTTTGATATCTGATTGATTGACTAGCTTGCTTTCAACCTGTGCTAACAGAGTAAAATGATAGGCGGTTTTTAGAGCTTTTAGCATCTATTTCAAGCATTTTGTGCTATAATTATATCTATATAGTATTTGTGTGTATATATATATATATATATATATATATATATATACAGTGGTTGGACAAAATAATGGAAACACCTTAGAATTTCAAACAAATTTATTTTAATATGGGGTAGGACCGCCTTTGGCAGTAATTACAGCTTGAATTCTACAAGGTATGAACTTGTACAATGTTTGAATTAAAGGAATTTTTGTCCATTCTTCAGCTAAAACAGTCTCCAGTTCTTGTAGTGATGATGGTGAAGGATATCGACTCCTTCCTTGTTTTACTAAAATGCACCATAAATGTTCAATAATATTGAGATCTGGGGACTGTGGTGGCCAGATAAGATGTTCAACTTCATTAGAATGTTTCTCGCGCCATTCAGTAACAACTTTACCTGTGTGAATTAGTGCATTATCATCCTGAAAGATTGCATATCCCTCCGGAAACAGTTCCACAACCATAGGATAAATTTGATCAGATAAAATGCTTAAATAGTCTTGACTATTAATTCTGCCATGAAGGGAAACCATTGGGCCGGCGGATTTCCAAGATATATAGCTCCCCCTACCCCCGATCATCACAGATCCTCCTTCATGTTTAACAGTTGGAAGAAGGCAGTCTGGGTCAAATGCTTCTTTTGGCTGTCTCCACACGTATACTCAGCTGGTGGCTGGAAATACAGTAAAGGATGACTTGTCCAAGAAAATAACATTCTTCCACTGCTCTAGGGACCTATTCTGTAAGTTTTTACTCCATTGTAAACACTTTGCAACATTTGCTTTCGAAAGTAGTGATTTTCTGATTACAGCCCTCCCGTGAAATCCGGCTTTGTGCAGCTCCTGGCAAAGAGTTTTTGTGGAAACTGGGTTCTTGAAGTGGTCATTAAGCTCTGCAGTAATTTTTGGAGCTGTACTTTTATGATCCTTTCTAACAATTCGCATATGAGTCCAACAGTCCCTATCTGAAAGTTTTGGTTTTCTTCTGGAGTTTTGTTTCGATGAGGAGGTTTTCCCTCTTTCTCAAAGGCTGTCATTACTTTTGAGACAGTACTTCTTTATTTCATAAAATTTGCCACAAGGGCAGTACAAAGATAGAAGCTTGTGGGCTGGACTTAGACAAATTGAGATGAATGAATGTATTTTTTTCCTAGCCCCCATAGTTACCGAGAAAATCAATTAAAGCAACCTGTGTATGTAAGTGTGTGTCACTGAAGCCATTCATACATACATACATACATACATAACCACTCTCTCTCTCTCTCTCTTGGTTTTTCTCTGTCACTCTTTCTCTCATATACACACACACCATCAACATTACTCTCTCTGTCTTGCACACCCCATCAAACCTACACACACACACGCACACAGACATACGCACGCACATCAATTCTTCCATCTCACGCCAACTTCAAAAGAGGTTCAGTCATAAAACTGTCCATGTCTCTTTTCATAATATAATATAAATTGTTTTTCTATAAGTGTATAACAATTACTTATTCCATACTTCTTCACTTAGCTTTTATCTTCACTTTTCTTAAATTGGATACGTCTGCTATTAATTCTTACATACAGTTTCCCCATTAATTCTTACAGCTTCATTTTTTGTTAAAGCAGCTCTTAACGTCAACTTCTTAATGCCTCTTCTATTTTTTCCTAGCCCCCATACTTACCAAGAACATCGATTAAAACTTTTTCCAATGCAATTCCCCTTTCTCCTGCCATTAACACAACCAGTTGCTCACACACCTTACAGTTTCTCATTCAAATTACATAATATGCAGAATTGTCGCATTAATACAGTAGGGTGTTTTGAGGAAGATTTGGCTGCTATTTCTACCAGGTCTACCTATCATGTAGAGGTCTGAACTTATTTTTCATTCACAGATTTGCATTTCAAACATTTAACATAATCTTTTCCATAAATCAACTATCGTGAAAATTTTCTACCATGACCTCACATTTTCTATGTATGTGCGTGTACCTTAAAAGACGTGACTAGACAGACGTCCAATAGAATAGTTCTCATAAACAGACTACCTAGAAATTCTTTCTTCACAACTCCTGAAGCTGTTTCCTGTGAAGATATTTTGGAAAGACTTCCGCCCTCCCCCACCCAATTTTCTCTACTTATTCCATACTTCTTCACTTAGCTTTTATCTCCACTTTTCTTAAATTGGATACGTCTGCTATTAATTCTTACATACAATTTCCCTGAACTCCTGAAGTCATTTTCTGACGAGGGGTGGGTGAAATCTTCATACAGCTAGAGGTTCCAATTGAAACAGGGGACCCGAAATGATAAGGTTGAGAAATGCTGTTATAGATTATGCCTAACCGAAAACGATCACATCCACATCATCCAAACAGACTGGGTGAAACCTGGTTTAGCTGCTAGTATATATATATAAATATATATATATATATATATATATATATATATACATATATATATATATATATATATATATATATATATATATATACGTGTATATGTATATATGTGTATATATACTACATACATGTATGTATATATATATATATATATATATATATATATATATATATATGTATATACATGCACATATATATATATATATATGTATATATATATATGTATATACATGCACATATATATATATATATATGTATATATATATATGTATATACATGCACATATATATATATATATATGTATATATATGTATATACATGCACATATATATATATATATATATATATATATATATTTATATATATAGGTATATATATGTGTGTGTATATAATTATATATGTGTATATATATACACACATGTATATATGTACATACATATATAATATATATATTCAAATATAGCAATACGTCATCATTTAGACACATGCAAACATGAACATATTCACATCATATATCATTATATCATACAAAGAAGAAAAAATCTCTCAGTTGTATACTAAAAAAAGTATAGAGTTTTCTTTCTACACATATGCACATAGGTAAACACATACTTGTGTCTATTTGAATGTTGACATTTGCCATGACTTTTGAAAGTTTGAACTAAATTAGAGAGTGAATAGACAGAGAATACACAGCTTGACATTAAGAGTAATTTGTATACATTTAGCGCGCATAGGTGGTGAGGTGTGGCAATAGAGGTGATTGGCTATACTAGGTGGCAATGACTAAATTGACACTTATGGCATTGTGTATGTGGATGCTCATGTTCATTCCATATGTTTATGCTTATGTTTTTTCATGGCTGTGTCTTTGTATATATCAACACACCTCATACACATACTGACATAATCTTTTGTGTTTGTAATGTGCATTGAAGCATAACAAACTACTAAAAGAGCTGAAAGTATCCTATGTTTTTTTAATTTTTTTATAAAGGATAAATCTAGTTAAACTGTAATCTACATTGTAATAGCCATGATGTAGACCCTATATTTGTTATTAATGTGCTGAACCCAAAGGTCAGGAGTTAAAAAAATAAGGCTTTATTTACTTTAGTTGACTTACCCTGAAATGGATACTACTATCAATTGATATATGATTGTTTTATGTTTGAAAGTATATCCACTTCTAAAACCACTAAAACACTAATAAATGAATGAACAGTGGTGTTTTTTAATTAATTAAACTACAATAGGTAATCATAGATGCAGTCATGGCTATGTAGTAAGAAGTTTGCTTTCTGAACACATAGTTCTGAGTTCAATTTCCACTGTGTGACACCTTGTGTAAGTGTCTTCTTATGATACTCCAGGCTGACCAAAGACTTGTGAGTGGATTTGATAGATGAAAACTGAAAGAGGCTCCTTGTGTGTGTGGGTGTGTGTGTGTGCATGTGTACTTGCATGCACATGTGTGTGTTTGTTTCTCAAGCACCACTTGACAAATGGTGTTGGTTTGTTTGTATCCCTGTAACTTGGCAGTTCAGCAAAAGGTCACTAAAGTAAATACCAGGCTCAGAAAAATAAACAAGAAAGAAATATGGGGTTCGTTTGTTTGATTAAAACCCTTCAAGGCAGAGCCCCAGCATGGCTGCACTTCAATGACTGAAATAAGTAAAAGAGAAAAGATAAAAGATTAATCAAGAGACTTGATAATTCATTAGAAATTTGTACATTTTTAACTATTGATATTAGTAAGATTGAAAAATATGGGTTGTCAGATATGCTCGTTTGTTTTGTTTCCATTTTAATTTCAATTCCTATCAATGTTATTTGAAAAATATTTTTATTCTGGTGTTCTATGTTTTTTTAGTAGCAATATTCTTTATCTACAACTTTGTCTCTTGTTTATGAAATTTGAATAAATTTTACCTCTTTTTTGACATTTAACAATGGAACAACTGAAGAGTAAAAAATGAAACAAAAAGAAAAATGAATTTATCCGATAATTAAATACAAAACTGCTAATTAGAATATAGCTGTGCTTTCCTACCTGTGTGTTAAGATACTTCAGTGTGTTGGTGAATTATACAGATGTAATGCATAATTGGGCGAGTCAGAATATTTTATCACTGATTTTTTGCAATTGAAGATTAAAATTAAATATTGATTACCTATTTTGACTGTGAATACATACATACTCTTTTATATGAATCGGAATATGTTCTATTTAACAGTTATATAATGTTTAATTTTAAATAATTATGTATTTATAAAAAGTGTTGTCTGTAGTGAAACAAAAATGTGCTGGTAGAATAAGGTGGCAAAGAGATGGTACATAATCTTGTCTAGTAATTAATATCTTATGGAGAGGATTATTCATTTCTTACCTATTTCATACTACTGAATCTTATGGAGAGTTCTGATCTTTTGAGAGCCCTGTAATCTATGTAAATATTTTTTCTGAAGATGAAATAGTTGTGTGGATATGGTAATGTACTATCTGCACATAGTTCTTGAGTTCAAATCTCCTGTACCAGATTTTCTGGAAATGTTACCTGAAGTATAATGTTTCTGTATCCAAAGAGAGATTTAATTCTTAGCATAATGAAACTAAAGGTGAGTACTGTCTTTTGAAAAGGTAGTTAGGAAGGGTTTTTTTTACTTCCTAGTCTGGCTTTATTTCTCCAACTTTGAGACAGCCTTTGGTTCCGTTATACAAACTTCCAATTTTAAAATTATCTAAATTAAAATCTTCCATCAAAATTTCGTATTCATGTTCCAAACTCCAGTTCAATAACAATAAAGTTGATTTACTAAATTCTACATTATTTATAAAATTAATTGAAGCAAAGGCAGTTTACTTCGATAGAAATATATAACAAAAGAGTTAAACCATTTATATTGTTTATCTATATATATTTAACCAAATGATAAGCTAAACATAAACTTAATTCAAATAAAAACTTGCTAATTATGGTCTACAAAACATGTATGTAGATGAACATTTTGGCTGCTGTATTTAACATAGCAAATATCTCTGTTATCTAGAATTGATTCTTTAACAGTTATAACCATTATTTTTATCTACATTTAAAGATCATTTTGTAAAATGAAAGTACATAGTAAATTGAGGCCAGCCAGCATGAGAACTTCTATGCATTACTCGACCTATTAGAAATAGCAAGCAAGTCTCCTACAAATAACCTCACATTATCTTAAAAGTAAGACCACCAATGTACCTGAAGAGAGATGGAACGGCCATTATTGAAATACCTTTGACCAAAGGTATGCTCAATCAAGGCTGTTGTAGTGGCTCACAACCTATTATAAATTACATATGTATTTTAATTGTGCATGAAATGCATGTGCACATGCACATACATATTCCTACACTCACAAATGCATATTCTCACTTAGCCAATTTATAAGCATTGTATTTTAGTTCTTCCAAAGAACTTCACCAAAGTTTATCAGCTTCTAAAAATCAAAGACCACCTGTCAGGTACTAATTGGAATGTCACTTTGAAAGTCTGGAGTTTATATTAAAAAGTAAACCAAAGTAAAACAGCATAAATAACATAGTTTATCTTGCCTCTCTGGTACTGTTCAAATCAGGTGGAAGTAGGATATTGCTACAGTTCTCTTAGCAGTGGGCACATGTAGGGGATATGATGAAGGTTGTTTTGTATTTCCAGCAAGAGCATTGATGAAATTGGTAGGAAAGGATGTGGATTGCTTCCTTGTCATAAATTGAATCCTGTTTCAGCTCACTCCAATCACATTATACCACTGTTTCCTTTACATGCTTCTTTGAAGATACTTTATTCCAGGTTTTTCTATGATTGTTGTGGTTGTTAATGCTATTGATGTCTGTTATCCTGTATGAGTTTACCATCTTGAGCGCGTGAGAGAGAGAGAGAGAGTGTGTGTGTTTGTGTGTGTGTGTGTGTGTGTGTGTGTGTGTAAGAGCTACAGAAAACAGCAGGGGGAGGGATTGGAGTCCCAAGCAAGCTGTGTCATCCAATTATTACTGCTGATGTCTGTTGCCAAACAAGAAGCACTATCCCCCCCCCATTAATTTTTTTATTAGGAAGAACATTTCCCATCTCTTTTCCTCTTCCTTCCCCCCTCCCACCTCACTCACTCTCTCTCTCTGTCTATATAGCTTTCCTTATATTTTATATTCATTATCTAACATTCTTTTGTCTCTTACACTTTCATCATTGATTCTATTTACTTTATTTTCTCTCTTCTTTCTTTCTTTCTCTCCCTCTCATTTTCTTGTCTTTCTTCTAATTCACTCTCAGCTTTTCTACTCTCCATTGATCCCTTTTTTTTCTCTGTAACATTTCTTGCTTTTCCCCCCTCTCTCTCTCTATTTCTGGGCACATTATCGTTCCTTGTAATGTCCCCCCCCCCTTCTTTCCACTGTACTCCTCTTTCCACTGTACTCTCATTTCTCTTCACTTCCCCTCTCTCACTTTTTTCTTTTGAAAAAAAAGAAAATGAAATTATTACATCAATGAGTCTGAGTTAGATGAAGAGAACCAAAATGAGTCACATTACAAAATTAGTCAATCAAGTAGATTGACACTCCTTTCTGATTTCTCAATATTTCAGTGATACACATACTGTTAAAAGAGTTTTCAATTTACACACACATATCCAAATATATATACACACACACACACTATATATATATATATATATATATATATATATATATATATATATATATATATATATATATATATATATATATATACACACACACATACACACAAACACACTCACACATATACATACACAATATATATACATATATATATATATATATATATATATATATATATATATATATATATATATATATATATAATATATATACATGCATACATACATAAAGAGAGAAATATACTATGATAAAATTTATCTTACAATTGGATATTCTTATTTAACAAGAATTGTTTTGAAGCTTAATAAACATATATAAATAATATATTTTATTTTATTTTATAAGAAATAATAAATTAATTTCATGTCTGTATTAATATACATATAAAATTTTTAAATTAATGCATATATTAAGCTTGTTCGTCAGGTTAAGAGAATTCTGTGTTTAAAATATCTCAGTATGATATTTTTATATATATATTAAGCAGACTTGTATGTAATTTATTATTTATTATGAAATATAATAAAATAAATTATTTATACATGTTTATTAAGCTGTGAAACAATTGTTATTAAATAAAAATATCTAATGGTAAAATAAATTTTAACATAGTATATTTTTCTCTTTATTTATAGTTTTATACACTTCTTATGTTTTTCTTTTGTATTGTATTGTATATTCTATGTGTTTTGTGGAATAATACATTAAGGAGCTTTTTTATGGGCACCACTGGATCAGTTGAATCCATATATTTAAAATTAAAACCTATGATAGCAGGTCCTGCATGCGAAACCTACCACTGCGGTAACATTTTAGATACCCTCTTAAAACCATTTCTCAAGCACAGCAAAAGCTACATGAGGGACAACCTAGATATGCTTCCTGAAACAATTAATAAAAACACCCTACTAGTATCCTTCGATGTAGTCAACCTCTATTCTAATAATTCCCACAGCCTAGGAATAGAGGCAATCCAATTCTGGCTAGGGAATTACTCCAATGAACTCCCACACTGCATCCAAAAAGAATTCATAATAGAAGGGATAAAATTCATCTTGGAGAATAACTTCTTAGTCTTCAAAGACTACTTCTATCAACAAAAATCAGGGACTGTGATGGGTACGAGAATGCCCCCCCCCACTCCTTTGCTTACCTAGTCATGGGATATCTAGAAATCAGTCTTTATCATAAGGTACTAGAAAAATTCAGCAACCCATTCTCCCTCTACATGGAAAATAACTGGAAGTGGTATCTGGATGGCTGCTTCATTCTTTGGCATGAAAGTATAGATAGACTTGAAGAATTTCAAGCCCTTCTAAATGGACTTGACATAAACAATCAATTTACAATGGAATATAGCCATCAGCAACTTCCATTCCTTGACATCCTCATTAAGGAATCCAACAACAAAATAGAAACAGACACATACTATAATCCTTTTGTCTGTCTACACGCACTTTATTAATAAAGCTGCAGACATCACAAAAACTGTTACTCAGGGTTTCATGTTCCTATTCATCTGACAAATGGGAACGTGAAACTCTGAGTAACAGTTTTTGTGATGTCTTTGCAGCTTCATTAATAAAGCATATTACTCTCTATATATATTTTATTTGTTTCAGTTATTAGGCTGTGATCATGCTGAAAAATTTTAGTTGAACAAATTGCCCCTAGTACTTTTTTTTAAAGCCTGTTATTTATTCTATTGGTTACTTGTTGCCAAACCGTTAAGTTACACACATGCATGCATGCAGGTGCTAGCTTCTTTGAGATTCTGTCTACCAAATTCACCCACACAGCTTTGGTTGGTCTGAAGGTATAGTAGAAGACACTTGTGCAAGGTGTCACCCAGTGGGACTGAACCTGGGACCATGTGGTTGGGAAATAAACTTCTTACCACACAGCCACTAAAGAGCAAAGACATCAGCTATCAACTTTTCTCTGTAAATTTCCTGAAGGCAGGATCCTAACCCTGGAATATTGAAATACCAGCTAATAGTTCTAACCGTTGACTGGTACTATTAATTTTTTTATAACTTGCATTGTTTTGGGTTTATAAAAAATGAAAAAAAACCTTTATCAGCCCTGTGATAGATGTGTGAGAAAATTGTTCTTCAATCACATGGTTCTAGGTTCAGCCCCACTATGAGACACCAGTGTCTTCTACTATTGTCCCACGCTGACCAAAACCTTATGAATGGATTTGGTAGGTAGAAACTGAAAGAAGGCGGCGAGCTGGCAGAAACGTTAGCACTCCGGGCGAAATGCTTAGCGGTATTTCGTCTGCCATTACGTTCTGAGTTCAAATTCCGCCGAAGTCGACTTTGCTTTTCATCCTTTCGGGGTCGATAAATTAAATACCAGTTACGTACTGGAATCGATGTAATTGACTTAATCCCTTTGTCTGTCCTTGTTTGTCCCCTCTATGTTTAGCCCCTTGTGGGCAATAAAGAAATAAGAAACTGAAAGAAGCCCATTGTGTGTGTGTGTGAGAGAGAGAGAAAGAGAAAATTAGTGTCCTGTTTTGACATCGTGTGTGTGTGTGTGTGTGTGTGTGTGTGTATATATATATATATATATATACATGTACACATTCTCTATTTTATAATTTACAATTTACTTAATTCATTATAACTGCCCCACCCTTTCTACCATGCCTTAATCTTCCTGTTTAAGCATTTTTTCTTTCCGCTGTCATTAAGTATCTTAAATTTCATTTTCTAAAGGCAAAAACAGAGAATGAAAACCACAACAACAATATATATTTACTCATTTAATGAGTAATTGATGTGTGCACTGAATGTTTGATGTGTATGTGGAATTTGTTGTTGGTGTTGTTTGCGATGTTTATGTCTGAAGTGCTTGTAGTGTCTGAGGGGTGTTGATATTGTGCAATCGGTTGCTATTTTTGTATGTGTTTTCTGTTTGTTTTCATTCTTGTTGCTGGCATGTTTGAGTGTGAATTTGATTTTAGTGTAGAATGTTTGGTTGTGTGTATGAGGAAAGTTATGTTGTGGGTATGTTTGCTGTTTTGTTGTAGTGTGTTTTGTGTGGAAAGAAATTAATTACTTCAGGTCAGAAAGTTGTTTATAGTGGTGGTGAAGATAATGGTAAGGGTGGTGTTTTGAGAAACATGCTTTTGCATGTGGGTACATTGTTTTGGATATGAAGTTATACTTGGGGTATATGGAGAGGCAGTTTAACAGTGCAGAGAAGATATTCTGCTTGTAGAGGGACTTGTTTTACAAATAAGATGGTTGTTTTGTGTGTGAGTAACTCCTTTTTAGTATTAGATAGTTGCTAGGAAAGAAATGTTTGAGGAGTAAGGTGGTAGCTTAGAAAAAAAAGATTGGTTTTAGTGTTTGGATTTATGGAAGGGAGGGGTAATTTGTTAATGATAAAATTATTTTGCCGAGGCAAGTGTTTTGGGATGTGTTTATATAGGTATGTAGGGAGTTAATGGTGGTTTGGGGAGTGCAAAAATTGTTTGAGGTTTCAGAGTTTGTTTTAAGCCATGCTTCTGTTTGTTTTATTTTTATTGTTTCTTAATTTTCTTTCCAAATAGTCAGTGATTAATCACTTGCCATTCTAGTGGATGCAACAAAGCTATTTCCTTCAGAACTAATTTCAGAATCTGACATTTAGTTGATATCATAACTCATGGATGTCAACTAAATGAGATGTAGTTTATAATTGTTACTCTTTTGCTTTCAGTGTTTGATTATTGTCTTGACTTTTAACTACTTTTTGACAATCACTGAGAATTTCTAGCTAGTGATCTAGAGAAACATCATTGCATATTGTTAGCAGTCATTTATATAAATTTTCTTTCTTTCATATGTTTTATTCCTTCCAATTATTCTTTGAGCTGTCAAAGCGAAGGTTTTGCATTTTAAACATGTACACCTAGCGTTTATTTACAACAGAATGTCCTTGTTTAACTGTGATGTTGGAATAATGCATTTTGAAATATTACTTAAAAAGGAAAAATAACATGTTTTTTTGCTTCCAACTAGTTTGAAGGTTTCTCTTGAGTGAATAATAAAATATGTTGAGTCTCTTAGCTAGAGTCAGGATAATTTGCAGGATATCAAGTTATGATGGTGGCTAAAGAGATTGTGTCAATAGCAATATGCTCTTGATATAAAAATGAGATGGCTTAGTGGATAAAATATTGTTATACATACTTAGATGCCAGGATTTCTAATTATATATATATATATATATATATATATATATATATATACATACACAGTGTATCCCTGCTTATTTGCAGGTAGATCATTGAGGACAAGTGATACAAGCCGGAACAGGTTTTCAGTATGGACAAGACTGGCTTGTTCTGGAAGAAGATGCCTTCCAGAACATACATCATGAAGGACGAAGCCAGAGCCCCAGCATTTAAGGCACAGAAGGACAGAGTGATGCTAATTATGTGTGGCAATGCTGCTGGATTCATGATGAAACCAGGACTTATCTATAAGTTCACAAACTGGAGGGCCTTCAAAAATAAGGAGAAAAAATCTGCTGTCTGTCTACCAGATGCACAACCCCAAGGCCTGGATTACCAAAAGTTTAACTTTGAATTGGTTCCACCAATGCTTCATCTCTCAAGCTGAGGAATACCTCCAAAATGTTTGCATGGAATTCAAGGTGTTGCCTGTTATGGACAATGCTGGTAGTCACTCTTTGGATTTGAATCACGAGGGAGTTCAAGTCGAGTTCCTCCCTGCCAACAGCACATCCCTCATCCAGCCTATGGATCAAGGCATAATACGTGCCTTCAAGGCACTTTACACTCGGAACTCTCTCCAACACCTTGTGGACACAGTCTGATAAGCTTTTCATCCACACCTTTCTCTCTTACAATGGTATACATTGATTTGCTGGGATCATTGTTGATGATCTGGATTTCATTGATGAATTCTGGCTTTCTGATGGTGTCATATTATCTATCGATCATGGGTTTCCTCCTCTGCTGTCATCTCATAGTTGAATCCTGAATCTTCCAGCTCCTTTCTGACCTTTTCCACCATTCTTCTGCTGACTATTTTCAGTTGTCAATTATCCTGCAAAAAATAAAGCAAAAATGGTTAATGTTTTTAATAAAAAAAAAATTAAAGTAAAAAAAAATATGTGTAAAATAAGCAGTTGAAAATTGTGAACACATACTGTCCACACCATGTGTGTGTATATATATATATATATATATCATCATCATCATCATCATCATCGTTTAACGTCCGCTTTCCATGCTAGCATGGGTTGGACGATTTGACTGAGGACTGGTGAAACCGGATGGCAACACCAGGCTCCAGTCTGATTTGGCAGAGTTTCTACAGCTGGATGCCCTTCCTAACGCCAACCACTCAGAGAGTGTAGTGGGTGCTTTTACGTGTCACCCGCACGAAAACGGCCATGCTCGAAATGGTGTCTTTTATGTGCCACCCGCACAAGCCAGTCCAGGGGCACTGGCAACGATATATATATATATATATATATATGTATATGTATATATGAGCACTATATAACTATGTCTGGTGTGGGTGTATTAGTTTAGAAAGATGAACTCCACCTATTTGAATGTGTCTTAGGCACACCCAAACCATAATTAATGACTTCAAAGAATGATTTTATCATATTAGATCAGACTTGCTGGTGGAGTTATTTAGTCCTAGGTCAACCCTGATCAAGTAGACCTATAATTCCATCTGTGACTACCTTGCCTTTTTTTTTTAATGTATTGTACTAAAGACTACATATTCTTTTTGTAGTATGATATTTGAAGGAAACTTAATTGCTATTTCTGTTAGGTTGAGTGGCCACGTACCAGCTTCTTTATTGGCTTATGATCAATGTTGTTGTTTAGCATAATGTCAGCCTTGATTGAGTAGATCTTTGATCAAAGACATCCAGTGACAATCCCATCTTTTATCCCACCCACCCAAGATGATTGGGTGTGACATGTGAGATATTTGGTTGCTATTTCTAACAGGTTGAATGACCAAATGTATTTCTGGATGATAGTGAAAACACTGAAGAAAATAATGATCAAAGTGCATATAGAGAAACATTGTGTAGTCACCTGTTGCTGTGTCTCAATAATCTCTAAGTTATGGGAGATAGGGAAATTTAAACTCAGACAAGATTTAAAAAGCATTATCATTCTGTGGCAGAATATGACAACCTTCATAGCTTCTATCATGTTGATAGATGGGAATCCTGATGCTAAGAACTGGAGATGTTGGGAAAAATTTTAGACTCAGTTTTATTAAATATATATTATATTTTGTAATGGAGTATTTATTGAAACAGCCATACATGCTTCAGAATGAATATCTATCATATTTAAACAAAGTGAGTAAATGAACTGTTGCTAGGTGAAGAGTGGATGAAGAGTTACCAGGAAGAGCAGGGGAGGGGTGGGAGGTGGGACACCTGTAGTGATTGGTAACTTGGGAGTGAAACAAATGAAAAAGATTGAAGTAAGACAAGTAATGTTAATGTACCTTTAACAGGTTATAATGCAGGTGAACTCAATATACAGCCTTAACCAGATCACTACTATGTCACTTACCTAGGTATTAAATACATTAAATACTAAACCTTAGCTTCATTTATCTTAATTACATTACCCGGTGGAGACCTGTTATCACTAGCGTAGCTAGAGTGTGGGCTGCTTGGCATGGCTCTTCCAGTTTCTGCTCCTCAAAAAACACATATTGTCTACAGCAGATCCAAAAGTGGTGCTGCCCGGGGCAGACCCCCCCCCCCCCCCATCACTAGCTACGCCAGTGCCTATTATGTTTATTTATTGTCAGTATTAGGAGGAATATTTCTGAATTTTTTTTTTACTGTAACTGTGATATAAGTTTTAATAGAGTTGAGCTTCTTACTGCCAATATACCATAGCAATGAATTCTCACTATAACCAATTCCCATTTTGTGTTGAAGTTCCTCATATATGAAGGTATCTTGCCATATTGTTTTACTTCTTATCATACATAAGGGAATCATAAATCAAGAAAGGAAAGGAGATGAATTATGTGTAAGAAAGAGAGAAGATAATGAATACACTGAAATGAAGATAGGAAAAAAAAAAATAGTGAGAGAAAGAAGGGGAAACAATGCTGAAATATGAATGAGACAGAAAGAGAGAGAAAATGTATGACAAGGGAGGGGGGAATGTGAACATTCATGTATTACGAAGAAAATGTGAAAGAATAAGGGAGGAACAAAAAATATTTAAAAAAGGAGGGTTTAGAGATGCATAAATCATAAAGCAGGTGTATTTTGTTTGTTAGAGAGGTTATTTGGAATGGAAGTGAGTGGGGAAAAAATTAAAAAGTAATGTTAAAAAAAAGCTGTTACTGTTTAAAGCACTTCATGTAGGGAGCAGGTGTAAATATGTCAGAAATTCCTCGACAATCCTTGAGTAGTAGCAGTTTGACTTAATATAAAGGAAATATGACTGGAGGAGAAGAGAGAAGAGGAACACAAAATAAGTGTAGGCATAGTTGTGTAAAGGAGTTTGCTTTGCAACTAAGTACACAGTTCCAGGTTCACTCACTCTGTGAAATTTCGAGCAAGTGTTTTCTAAAGGAGCTTTGAGTTGCGAATATTTTAAGAGTGAAATTTGTTAAATAGAAACCGAGTAAAAGATCACTGTCATGTGTGTCTGTGTGTGTAAGTGTGTCTGTGTGTGTAAGTGTGTCTGTGTGTGTAAGTGTGTCTGTGTGTGTAAGTGTGTAAGTGTGTGTAAGTGTGTAAAATAGTGTTGCGTTATCATCCTTTATAACAAAAATTAATTTCGCAATTGCTAATTAGAGATCGATAAAGTAAAAGTCAGGTTGAAATGAGTCCTAGGATCTGTGTGATAAACTAAAACCTTTTAAGGTAGTACCTCAGCGCAGCCACTGTCCAGTGACTGAAACAAGTAAGGGAATAAAAGGGAAAAAATATTTACAAAATGTGAAATTAGTCAACAGAGACATAATGAGAATATCTACTAAATTATTGAGCAAGGAGTTGCAAATCATCTGACAACCCTATGCATTTAAATCTATAAAATTGTTTTCATTAGCCTCTCAAAATTATTTCACTTATTCATAAGTTGTTTTGTATTTTTGTGGTTGTAATGGTGTTAGGAAGGAAGTTAAAAAAAGAGGGGCTGAAATATAGATCATCATCATCATCATCATCATCACCACTACTGCCACCACCACCACCACCATTACCATCATTGGAACAATAATAGCTGCTGCAGCCACACATCTAACAGAAATGTTAAATACTTTTAAGTTTTACTTATTTTACTTAAGTGTTTTTTGATTGCTGAAGTGAGTCAGCGAAGTTTATTTATTCATTTATTTATTTTGTGAGCCTTATTTCCATTTCATAGATAGTTAACTTAAGAGATGAAAGAAATTGCATGTGCATGCGTGCTCACACATGAGCCACAAATATACACATTGCATAAATACACACACACACACACACACACACACACACACACACACACACACACACAAACACACCGAGTTAACAAGGAAATTTGTACATGATCACTTGATGCACTAGAAATAGTAGCCAAATCTCTCAAAATCCTACTGTACCAATATTGAAGAAAAAGAATGAAACATTAAAACAATGAAATCCCTGTTATACATAAAGATGAGATGGTAGGTCTATTCAATCAGAGCTAACTAGGAGATAAAGAACAATTAATATAGTCATAGTCTTTTCATACTATGATACCTTTGACCATATTTCATTACTTGCCAAAAAATAATCATGTGATAACCAAAATGGTAATTTCATTTAAGAAAATTTAATCAAGTCATTAAACTCATAGTATTTCTTTAGTTAATGTGGTAGATTTGAAGAATAATTACAGTATTTGACAAAATGCCTCAAGTTAAGATTCTTACATTCTGAGTTCAAACTCTGCTGAGGTCAACTTTGCCTTTCATTCTTCCAGGGTAGGTAAAATACCAGTGCAGTATTCCTCCTATAATATGTCCCTACAAATGGAATTATAATAGAATTTTTAAATGATATAAATTTTTATCGGAATTAAATCTTCCACTTAAGAGTGAGGATCACATATATAGTATTACACAGTTTTTATTTCACATTCATACTACCTATTCTTAGTATTATACAACCTTTTAGCTTCGCACTACACATCTGCTATATATCTTAGACTTATAATTTTTCTGTCTTCTGTATGCTCAAACAAGTATGACAGCCTTTATATAGTTGCTTGGCCTTCTTGGAACAGCAACTAAATTTCCCACAAATCAAACCTTATTGACTTAAAATAAATAAACATATTGGGTAATATCATCCTAGACACTACTATATCTGAGAAAAGAAAAATAAGATCAGATGATTGTTTCTGGAAAGCTGTTGATCTTATGTGACATGCTCAGTGTTTTTTCCTACAATTTTTCTTCTTACATTTCTGTGTGTGCGTGCATGCGCATATTTTCTAAAAATTACATCTCCTTTGGTTTCCTCTGAAATTTCCTAGCTTTCACTGTATTTTTATCTCATTTAGTTCTTTCTTTTTTATTATCATTCTACCCTTGCAGCCTTTCATTTATCCTCTCCACCTGCTATTTTTTACCCTTCACTTTTCTGATTTCACTTTGTAATGGTTACTTTTCTGTAACAAATATGTCATTGTAACTCTGACCGAGGACCCACCTGTGAGATAGGGCGTGATAAATAAATTTGAAAGTGGACCTGGAGAATTGTGATGCACTAAACAAGCATTTAGTCCAACTGAATATCATCAACTTTTGCTCCAATATTATTTTTCTTAAGTCAAGGTAAAAAGTTTTAATGTAGTCACTCAACCTACTAGAAACAGGAGCCAAACTCCCCCAGACCTTACCATACCATCTTGGAAAAAGGAAGTGCACACTGAATGATGTGGCCTTACCTAGATGTACTGTTAATGTTTATGAGGAAAATGGGTTGATCATGGCTGAAATGCCTTTGATTTTAGATCTGCCAGATCAAGGCTGACTTAGGTTCTTAACAGCAAACTCTGTCACAGGCAAACTCTTAGCCTAATTTTCATGCATTTAGCATAAATCTGTTTAAAAATTATCACTATGGAGAGTTATCAGATAGCTTTTACCTTAGCCAAGCTAACAAAATGAAATAAATATTTAAGAAGTCGAGATATCTTTAGCTTTATCTTTAATTGGCTTAGAGTCAAGTCAATAGCAGCTGTATTTTTTTGTTAACATTTTTCTGTTGTGTCAGTTTGAAATTCAGTTATGTTGTATATGGTTTCAATGAAGAATTTTCATTATTTTTTAAATATCTTATAAAAAGGAAATGTCACCATGTCTTTTTGGCTTTTTTTTAAAAAAGTATTTTGCAAAAATCAAATGATAAATTTAGTCTAACTCCTGTATAAAAGTAAAACCTTTTTAACTCTTCAGCTATAACAATAAACAAATAGATGAATAAAGGTGATTTTTCTCAGAATTAGGGCAATCCTTTTGTGTATAGCATCAGGCATTCTTGCTACATTAATCTTTACAACTCAATTTATCATCAAATTTAAACACTGTTCCAAATCCCCAAAGCTGTAGGATTAAGTTGGATTTACTTCTTAATACGTCTTCACTTTTCATATTTGTTTTCCTTCCATTATTTCCTATATGAACTCCCACCTCTAGTGATCTGTACGGCTGCTGAATATTTCATTCTTCTCCCTAACACTTTGATGTTTATTTTATCTATGTTGTCTAGTTTCTTGTTTCGTTCCCTGCTGCCTTTAAAACAAATGAATTTTGTAGGTTTTACTTTATTGTAACAATGGTATGAAAACATGTTGGTAATATTACTGTTATCACTGTTGCCTATTAATCATTTTAAGACCCAAAAGAATCATTTATCACCTTTGCAAACTCCATAGATACAGGAGTATGTAGGCAAATAATTTCAAATTAGGATTCAGTGATTCTGTGTAATATTTTTTTGCTGAAAATAACAACAATGACTGTCTATTAGTCACCACTAACTTCAGCTAAGGACTTCTGGAAACAGC
Source organism: Octopus bimaculoides (assembly GCF_046866305.1). Taxonomy (NCBI): domain Eukaryota; kingdom Metazoa; phylum Mollusca; class Cephalopoda; order Octopoda; family Octopodidae; genus Octopus; species Octopus bimaculoides. The sequence continues at coordinate 23,382,089 of NC_142938.1, read as the reverse complement.
CATGACTTTTCTTTCTTAGATACAAAGATGGAATATTCATCTAATGCTTATGTTTCCTGCTGGCATGGGTTGGACAGTATATAAATACGTGTGAGCGCACACACCCACATGTATGTATATATATCTATATGCAGACATATCATCATCATCATCATTATCATTATCATTTAGTGTCCATTTTCCATGCTGGCATGGGTTGGCTGGTTGGTCTGACAAAATCCTGTGTGTTGCAGGACTGCATTGAGCTCCAATGTTTGTTTGGCATGGTTTCAGCTAGGTTTCAGCTCTCTCTAATGCCAACCACTTTACAGACTGTACTGAGTCCTTTTTTACATCACCAATGCTGATCAAGTCACCTAATAGCTTGCAATATTAGATTTCATGACTGAGAAGGAGTGTAGTATTGTGGGAGGTGTCTTTAAACCAGATTTTGAATGTATGATAGAGGGATAGAAATAAGTCTCTTGCTGTAGAGTAGATACGTGGCTGCCCCAGCTGGAAAAGGAGAGAAAAAGATGGTGGTGATCAGGGTGTGTGGGTGGTTGAGTTTTGGGTTGGTATGCATGGATGAATGTTGGTCTTCCACAAATAACCTTGCCTGGACTTGTACTTTGTAGGGGAACTTTCTAGGTACAATACCGTGGTCAGATTTCCTAAGGCCAGATGCTCTTCCCATTGCTAAAAAAAATGTTTGCCTGATTTTAAAGTTGCACTTTCATTTAACAGTCAAGAAAACATTCATTTGCTTTAAAGTCTCATTAATATACTTCAGCAGTATCCTGTTTTACCTTTTTATAATATTTGCCAATATTTTCTACAAAAATGTTTTGCTCTGATTTGATGAAATTACCTAAAGCTAACCATTTTTTTTCTTTTTATCTTTTTTTTACAGATGGACTGAACGAAGCAAAAGCTATTTGTCACCTCTATGTGCGTTTAGTGACAGATGAGATTCTGAGGCACAGCATAACAATTCGACTAAACAACATGACATCTGAAGCATTCTTGTCACCCCTCTATAACTTCTTCATCAATGCTTTGGCCACTGTTCTACACACTGACGAGAAAAATATTCTTGTCATCAATGTGCAGGATGACACTGATGTGACAGCACAGATCCTCAATGTTAGTGTAACTGTGCATTCTGGAATGGCTGACGGAAATGACATCTACCTTACACCACAGTACTTGCAGGAGCAAATTTACCTTCAAAGAACTCTTTTGGCCAATTTATCAGCACTACAGGTGAGAGAATAATATTCTTTGTTTATAATATTGGTTTCAAATTTTTAAGGCAGCAAGCATACCAGGCAAAATGCTTAGCTGCATTTTGTCCATCTTTACATTCTGAGTTCAAGTTCTGCTGAGGTTGACTTTTGATAGCATGCCTAGCAAAATGCTTTGCAGCATTTTGTCTGTCTTTACAATCTGAGTTGAAATTCTGCTGAGGTCAACTTTGCTTTTCATCCTTTCATGGTCGATAAAATAAGTACCAGTTGAGGACTGGGATTCATGTAATTGACTTACCCTTCCTACCAAATTGCTGGCCTTGTGCCAAAATTTGAAATCAATATTGCTTTCAAATTTTGGTACAAGGCCAGAAGTTTCGAAGAAGGGGCTGAGTCAATTAGATCAATCCCAGTCCTCAGCTGGTACTTATTTTATTGACCACGAAATGATGAAAGGCAAAGCAGAATTTGAACTCAGATCGTAAAGACAGACAAAATGCTACAAAGCATTTTGCCTGGCATGCTATCAATTCTGCTAACTTACTGCCCTTTCTTTGTTTTTAACATTATTTGAATAGATGGAGTGACAAAATCATTAGAGTATCAGACAAAATGGCTTCCAGGTATAGCCCTTTGTGTTCTGAGTTCAAATCCTGTTGAACTCAACTTAGCTATTATCATTCCAAGGGTTGATAAAATAAAGTATCAGTCAAGAAATAGATCAGTTTGATTGTCTATATTTTCTCCCAGAGTGTGTGACCTTGTATTAATGCTAGAAATTGATATTTAATTAGAAGTTAGAGCAGCAAGCTGGCAGACTCGTTAGCATACTGGGCAAAATGCTTAGTCACATTTTGTCAGTTTTTACATTCTGAGTTCCAATTCTGTTGAGTCACCTTTGCTTTTCATTGTTTCAGTGTTGATAAAAATAAGTACCAGTCATGCACTGGTGTCAATGTAATTGACTTGGTCTCCCTCAGAACTGATGGCCTTGTGCCAGAATTTGAACCCAATATCTAATTAGAAGTTTACTGCAGTTGATAATAATAATGATTTTTTACTTTGTTACAAAGTGTCACTAATATTGTAAGGGAAGGTGTGTGTGTGTGTCTTGACTTTGTATGATAATTATAAATGAGTGTCATTGTTATAAAAGTGGTCCAATTTTCTGCAAAAATGTCTGGCCATTGGGAAATATTACTTTGCTTGGAAACAGGTTAGGGTTGGTGAGAGGAAGTGCATCTGGCCATAGAGAATCTGCCTCTCTAATCTATGCAAGAATGAAAAAGTGGGTGTTAAATGTGCACTTTGATGATGATATTTAGTCTATTTATATTTTATATTTAATCAAATATACTTATGTATTATCTTAAGCTGAAATTACAGAGATTGTGACTATTAATTTCGTGTTTTACCAGTTTTCAAGCAGTCAGTTTAGAAAGTTAGACAACTATATTTTTACTAGCTAAATCAACGTATCAACTTTTAAAATACTTTTCTATATTTGTTGATTTTTTATGGTGAAAAATAAGTTCATCAAAATTTGTATCTTGTAGTTGAAATATTGTTCATGTATGTACATTTATTTACACAGACATTATCTGGAGAAGCTTTGAGGATAACAATACTTTAAATGTTCCAACTCTTTTTTCTTTGAGATCTTCTGGGTTCACTGCTGTTATGTAGCTATAGAAGATGATTGATGGGCTCAATTTAGAATGGCATTCCAAAGGAATACCAGTAAGTGCCAGGACACTGTTTATATATAATAATAAGGTGATGTTGGGTGGACAACACCAGGAGTTTTTGAAGTTTGACCCATAAAACTAATAGAGAGAAGACAGAGAATCATTTTTCATTGTTTTGTTAAGATTTGGTTCCATACTTATTTTTTAAAATTCTGTGTCACATCATTGTTCTTTGAAGCTACATTAAAGAGGGTAAAAAGGTCATTGGCTTTTCTGATGTTAAGAATAAGAGACTTGAGTGAAGATGGTACTGCTACATTTCTTTTTTGTTAAAGTCACTAGAAGTTTATAAAATATTGTAGACAAAGAAAATATTTAGAATTTATAAAAGCTTAAGAAAAAAGATTATAATATTCAGAGGGTTAGAGTTCTTGTTATGTTGGTAGATCTTGACGTTTTGACGTAATAAATTTGAAATTCATTTAATTATTGTATATATGTAAATAAATAGCAATATATTTTTTATTTAAAAAAAATTTTATTATGCTAATTAGTTTTTTAAAAGTTAAACAGTTAAAAGATCGACATCACAATGTCATCCAAAAATATGCTGTATTTAATTCTTTAGTATTTAAACTGGTCATATCTTGTCCATATTCTACCTGTTTTATATTAAAAAGACCAGATCTGGCCTCTTACACCTATAATGTCATTCTAAAAACAAATATCATGTTATCAAAATTTAGAAGCTACAAGATTAATGTATGATTAATTCAAAACAATGTGAATAAATAAACATTACACTTGACAGAGAGTAATCTGAATGCTAAAGGGTTAAAGAGTGTTATTTACATATGCCATAACTGACCCAAGTATTCTACCTATTTTATGTTAAAATGGCCATATCTAGCTGCTTACAGTTACAATATCATTTAAAAAATAAACATCATGTCATCCAAATCTTGAAGCTACAAGATAGTGCCTGATTAATTCAAAACAATGTGAAGAAACAAACATTACACTTGATAAAGTAATGTGAATGCTAAAGTGTTAAAAAAATGTTATTTACATACAACCCATTAGTAATTTAGAAGTTAGCAAAAAGGGTGTTATTTACATACAACCCATCAGTAATTTAGAAGATAGCAAGATTTGTTGATAAAGTCAACAGTTGGAAAATGCAAGATATTTCAACAGTGATGTTATTCACAGTATCTCCTCTTTCACTAAACTGGCATGACTATTACATGACTATCATTGTGCTTTTCAATTCAGGTGTGGTGATAGCTTAATCTGTTAACCTATCTGGCCTTGTTCTTTCTTTCAACTAAAGAGCACCAAATTCTCACTTTTCACAAGGTCTCAAGTTAGTGTGGATATATAATCTGCCCTGTACTTGACTGAAAAAGATAATTACTTGATCAAAAGAATAACTGAAGTAATATGTTATTTTATCTGTCACTATCTTACACCATGTACTTTTCTGCCCTTGTTTTTCTCTAGTGTTGAAGTTATGAAAACATTCATGTCTTTGTATATTACAAAAGTCTTAACTAGTTCTTTGTATTTTGGATAGCTGTACAAACACTGTATTAAGTTGTCTACTTTTTAAAAAATTTATTACTTTTGTTTGTATAATTGTTTTGTTTTGTTTTGTTAAATTCACCATGCTTTTTAACAACAATCTCTTAATGATGTTAACACTTAAATGAATACAAACTATTTGAAGAGCCATTTAGTGCAAATGGATAAGTATGCAAGTTATACTGAACTCCAAAACTTTTAGCTTACTTCTTTTTTATCTTTCATCATTTATCTTTTACTTCTTTCATTCATTGGACTGTGGCCATGCTGGGGCATTACCTTGAAGGGCTTAGTCAAACAAACTGACCCTAGTCCTCTTTGTTAAACCTGATATTTATTCTGTCAGACCCTTTTGCTGAACTGCTATATTATGGAGATGTAAACAAACCAGCACCAGTTGTAAAGTAATGGTGATGGTGAGATTAAACATAACACATGCACACACACACACACACACACACACACACACACACACATGTATGTATGTATATATAAATAAATGATGAATTTCTTCAAGTTTCCGCCTACCAAATCCACTCAAAGGCTTTAATCAGCTCAGGGCTATAGTAGAATACACTTGCTCAAGGTGCTACACAGTGGGACTAAACCCAAGACCATAGGGTTGGGAAGCAAGATTCTTAAACATACAGTCAAGCCTGCACCTGTTACATATAAACATGTAATTATTTAAAATTCAAATTTTTGTTGATGTTGTGTAAATGGGTTGTTTTAGTTCTGACCCATCTAACTGACAAGAGAGCATCCACCCAAACAATGTAAACCACATCACACTGAGATTTAAACCCAATTATTTTTTAACTGTAATTTTAACCCTTTAGCATTCAGATTATTTTGTTAAATATAATGGCATTTGTGCCGGTGGCATGTGTAAAGACATTCGAGTGAGATCGTTGCCAGTGCTGCTGGACTGGCTCCTATGCAGGTGACACGAAACTCGGCTTGTGAAGACCTGTTGGGGCAAGCGAAAGCGAAATCATGATGGCACCTGTGCCCAGTGTTGCCTTCCTGGCACTTGTGCCGGTGGCACGTGCAAAGACATTCGAGTCAGATCGTGCCAGTGCCGCTGGACTGGCTCCTGTGCAGGTGGCATGTAAAATACACCATTTTGAGCGTGGCCGTTGCCAGTACCACCGACTTTGTGCTGGTGGCACATAAAAGCACCCACTACACTCTCAGAGTGGTTGGCATTAGGAAGGGCAGCCAGCTGTAGAAACTCTACCAAATCAGATTGGAGCCTGGTGTAGCCATCTGGTTCACCAGTCCTCAGTCAAATCATCCAACCCATGCTAGCATGGAAAGCGGACGTTAAACGATGATGATGATGATGATGAATGCATATTTATTCACATTGTTTTGAATTAATCATACCTAACCTCATACTTTTGAGATTTGAAAGATGTCATTCAGTATTTTTAGTGATATTGTAGTATAGGTGTGAGAGGCCAGATCAAGCCAGTTTGAACATAAAGCAAGTAGAATATTTCGGCTGGATATGGTTGGTTCAAATGCTAAAAGGTTAAATTAATGAAGGGAAAATCTCTGTTCAAATGTTTGGTGAGATATAATGTATTGTTTGTAGTAAGACACAAGTAATCAGTAAGTTGACATTTTGATACTGTAAATATTTACAATTAATTACATGTTGTAATTGGTATGTTGGACTTAAGTTTTGTGAAATGTGTTCAGCTCTATGTTAATAACAACCTGCGGATAATCCATGAAGATATTTGTTATTTAATCACAGATTCAGCTGGAAATATATTACCAATAATGATTATTATGTCTACGAACAACCGTCAAATGACATGTGTTTCTGCTATATTGCCATTATATTTTTATAATAGATATACATTCACATCTATAATATATATTAATTGGATCTAGAAATGAGTACTGATTTTATAACGAGAATACAGATGATCAATTTTATGATGGGCTCTGAAGTATCAACAAGTATCAACATTATGACTGGAACATTAATGCTGACTTTATAACCAGAACTGTCATTGCTAGGTTTATGATGAGATGATTTGGTATGAAGATGATATTAAAGCACCATATTTTCCTCACCTGTTCATCTGCAGTAGTAAATTACTTCACTCAGTCTCATTATATTTATGCATGAATAGCACAACACAAAGCCAGACATTGACAAACTAATATCTCTCTTTCTCTCACCCTGCCCCTCAATTTATGTTGCAACTTCAATCTGTTGTTATTCAAATGAACAGTGCTGCTATAATTTGAGGTCTAGCTAATAACACCCAGCTCAGAATTATTTTTATCTAAACGAGCCAAGGAAAGAGTAGCTCAGAGCTAACTGTGTGTGTGCATGTGTGTGTATGCATGCTGGCATTGCTGTTTTGTTAATGAGTTCTCTTTGAAGCCATGTAGTTCTGGGTTTGATCTCACTGCACAACCCTTTGGGCAAGTGTCTTCTACTAAAACCTCAAGTTGACCTATAACTTATGAGTAGAATTTTGTTGAAAGCAGGTGTGGCTGTGTGGTAAGAAGCTTGCTTCCTAACCACATGGTTTTGGGTTCAGTCCCATTGCAAGGCAGCTTGGGCAAGTGTCTTCTACTATAGCCTCAGGTCAACCAAAGCCTTGTGAGTGCATTTGGTAGACAGAAACTGAAAGAAGCCCATAATATATATATATGTGTGTGCGTGTGTGTGTGTGTGTGTGTGTGCGCGCATGTGTTTGTGTCTGTGTTTGTTCCTCCGCCATCGCTTGACAACCGATGTTGGTGTGTTTATGTCCTTGTATCTTAGCGGTTTGGCAAAATAGACTGCTAGAATAAGTACTAGGCTTACAGAGAATAAGTCTTTGGGTTGATTTGTTCAACTAAAGCCCTTTAAGGTGGTGCTCCAGCATGGCCACAATCTGAAACAAAAAAGTAAAAAAGAAAAAAAGATATGTGGAAGCCTGCACTTGTGTGTGTGTGTGTGTGTGTGTGTGTGTGTGTGTGTGTGTGTGTGTGTGTGTGTTTGATTACTTTTGCACTGATCTAGGAACCAGTGTTGTTTGTTTATGTAGTGTACATTTTCTGTAAGCTTCAGTGTGCTCTAGGATGGGTCTTAAGTTTGATCTTGTAGCATTAAGTTATTGATAAACAGCTTTCCATTGATAAAATATCAGTCTATTGCAAATGGGTGCCAATCATAAGGCCAAATGTGAGTAGTCTGAATTTCAAATGAACCATATAATCAAACTATCAAAAGATCAAAGCTCTAAATTTCGAAATATTTAAGGGGGAAATAATAAGAAAGATGGTCTTGAAAGACATAAGTTTACAGTTTTAAAAAGTAGTTTATTTGGGAAAATGTTACATATTTACTTGAAAAAAGTGTGTTGCAGAGGTATGATATCAAAGATATAAATGAAAACTTAAACAGTTTGTCTAAAATTTCCATTCTTCAAATATGTTTTGTTATAGAATATTGTCCTTATTTTCTTTTGGTACAAACATACTGAACAATATAAAAAAAAGCTTAAATTTTATATTAGCTTCATACAGCAAAGAATTGAAGAAAAAGAAGATAAGCAAATGCATAAGCTTCACACTAATGTATCAAAATTAAACACATTGATATTTTTAGATGCCAGATGTACCGAAAATCCATTTAAATTAAGACTCATCTACATATGTTATTAACGTAACCTCCTCCCGCTCCTACACTATTTAGTATCAAATCTCTCTTCATTCATAAAGGTGTTGCTTAATCCATCATTACAAATTCAAGAAGCCACTAATCTGATTATCAATGACTGCCTTCTGTGTTAAATACTAGAATAAACATACTGTCTTAAAGATAGCATCTTTGGCATTGAGACTTGTGTTTTGTATGTTATAATTAATTCTAGTCATGATCATCTCACTATTTTAGGAGTTTGTAGGATTACATTGTTAAATATATCCTTTCTTTATTTAAGGTGATAAGGTGTGAGTATTTGGCTGCTATTTCTGGCATGCTGAACAAATGTATAGTGTCCCTTATTGATTTATAATCTTTGCATGTTTATATAGTGTGTGTGTGTGTGTGTGTGTGTGTGTGTGTGTGTGTGTGTGTGTGCATGTATACAGACGTAGATAAGTCTTAAAAGAAAAGAGCTTTGATATCTTATGTAGAGCAAGGTGGCAAGCTGACAGAATTATAAGTATGCTGGGCAAAATGTTTAATGGAATTTTGTGTGTCTTCACATTCTGTGTTCAAATTCCACTAAGGTCAGCTTTGCCTTTCGTCTTTTTGCAGTCAGTAAAATAAGTACCAGCTGAACACTGGGGATGATGAGATTGACTTAGCTTCTTCCCCAAAACTGCTGGCCTTGTACCAAAATTTGAAACCAATATCTTATGTAATGTATTTATTCAGGTAGTTTAGCTGCCAATGACTCTCATGGGCATCAGAGACTGGCAGGTATGTGTCCGTGTGTCTAGGAACTTCTGAATGATTGTGGGAGCCATTTTCTTTGTACACTTATCTACTTGTGTATGTATGTGTGTGTGTGTGTGTGTTTGTTTGTGTATAATTTTGCTAACTTATGTTGCTATAGCAGACACACTGGCCCACCCCCATCACAAAGTTCACCAAACTCAATCCACCCCATTGCCATTGTTACTTTGTTCCCTGCCACTGCTCCTTTATGCTAACCCCTAACTTCACTCTTCCTCTTTACTCTCCATACCTGAACAACAATATGGGTAAGACTATTTACACAGTAATTAAAAATGAGTTACTAGTTGTTTGTCTCACACGTACCTGTTTAAGACTAATATCCTAACCAGGGCCAAAATAATATAAAGTCAAGAATTAGTTTTAATAGGAACATTAAGAAAAATTCCAGATTTAGATGTAGGAATGTAAGAATTTTCATCTACAGAGTTATAAAAGACTTCTGAAAGGATGTCTGTTTTGTTTGTAGTGGTGGTGGTGGTGGTAGGAGACCCTTCAAAAGTACAACTTTGATCTGGTGATGTACTGTTTAAGATGCATAAACCAGGTGATGAATCATTCAAATTTGCTTCTAGTTTTTGTATGTGATAACAGATGTAGCATGGTGTAAGATATGAAGCTGTTGTGGGATTTGTGTTGACTATATAAAGCAGTTGTTTTTAACTTGGATGGTAACATCTCATTGGGGGCTTTGTGAGCTCACAAGGAGGTTGCAAATGTCGAGCAACATTATGGAGGGAGATGGGACACTGGGGATTTTGTTGGAATGAGAACATAAATCAGAAATTGTGTTGACATTGAGCAGGAAACAAAACTGATCCTGCACCCAAGGTGCAATATAATTTCATTATATCTGGCAATATGAAGTTCTTGAGAAGACCTACCCACGTCAGCGAAACTGAATTCTAAAAGCACTGTGTATCCCACCCACACTTAACAAGAAAATTTCTCACACACTCTACCACAACAAACCAAACTACATCTCTTCTCTTCCTCACATTTCCACTTCATGCACTAGGCTTGCCTCCCACTCCCCAATCCTGTCATCTTGGCCCTGTGTCACTGTATCATTGCTATCTGCTAGCTTCTAACCTGCATGTTCCACCCATGACCTGTTTCACCGGGTCATTGTGTATGCCTGGCACTTTGCTACCATCTCTATCCTGCTGTCTCCTTCTCTCTCTCTCCTTCTGCTGCACTTCCCTCAGTTTGGGTAACCATGTATTTCCTTTGCAGCAGCACATCTGTTTCTCTCTTCATTCCTGATCTCTCTCTCTCTCTCTCTCCGGCCGGGTAACATTGTACCTCCTCTATAGCAAGACACCTGTTTCTATCTCTCTGCCTCACTATAACCTTTTATCATCTGACACAAGATCACTTCCGCCAATGCCCCCTCCCTTCTCAAAAGAGGTTTTTTTTTCCTTGCAAGTACTTGATGACCCTGACAGTGCAGGTGCCACTTAAAAGTACCCGGTCCACAATGTAAAGTGGTTGGTGTTTGGAAGGGCATCCAGCTGTAAAAACCTTGCCAAAACTGACCTTACCTGTGCTTGTGCCACATAAAAAAGCACTAAGTCCACTCTGCTGAGTGGTTGGTGTTAGGAAGGGCATCCACCTGTAAAAACCCTGCCAAAACAGTTATAGAAGTCTGGGTCAGGCTTCTGCCTGGCTGGCTCTTGTCAAACCGTCCTACCCATGCCAGCATGGAAGGCAGATGTTAAATGATGATAATGATGAACTCCTCACCTTCTTTAGTAATTCCCATAAAAAATTAACGTAGGTAATACCAATCCATGCAAATATCTAATAAGAGACACATACTGGATTGGATACTGTAAGAAAGTATGGATAAACCACTGTGTAGAATTAGCTTCTTTTAATTAAAATATTCTGTTTTTCCCTTCTTCCTTCTTTGCAGAACATGCAAAACTGGGTGCTTGTAAAAGCACCCTGCTTTGCACCATTCGGTGAAAGGGGGTACTCATTTACAAAAGGTCAACACCTATTAGAATAAATAATATCACGTGGAATTGTTTTAACTTAAGCAGACTTGTGTCCCCCACTTTTGAATCATTAAGTACAAACCTTAATGAGTTGGTAATGTTATACAATTTGAGGCCTAAGTAAGATCTTTATGAAGAGTTAAATATAAAGAAGGTACTGTAAAGCACCCTTGCTCACTACCTGAAATATGAAAGTATAATGGTTATTGTTTCCAGCAACTAGGTCAAATTCATATTAACTTAGCAGCTTGGAAGATGATGGTTTATGCTTATGAAGGATTCCAAAGATTTAAACATAAAAAAACCAACTAGATCATGAGTGTACATGTGTACTGTCCACTATTACAGAAATAACTCTATCAGTATAAATAGCAACTACTCAAATCATTCCTTATATACAAAGTATACAGAATTAGATTGTCTGTCAAAGATATTTTGTAAGAGCCATTCATTTAGATATGAAATCTAAAGATAAATTGATTAGGAAAGAATTGTGCATGAAAAATAGACAAAAAGGATGAGAGGTTATTTTTTTGTTCATAAAGTGGAATAGATTGCTTGCTGATCAAAGAAGAATTCCATCTGACAACTAAACTGTTGTATTTAAAAGTGCTCCTACTCATCTATGAGTTGACAATCATCTCTCTCTCTCTCTCTCTCTCTCTCAATTGTGTATATAGACACACACACACATATAAGCATGCACACACACACACACACACACACACACACATGCATGTGTGTGTAAATACATAAGTGTGTACTCGTACTTGCTGAAGCATATTTAAACATCAAGATCAGTTTTTCCATACGAAGAAGTATTGGATTGTTCTTGGAATTCAAGCATTTATATATGTATATGGCTATAAATGGAATGTTCAATGACAGTCAGATTGACCAATTGATTAACCAATGAAAATGATAGGTAACCCACAAAGGAATGTAAATGTAAATGTAAATTTGAATATTTATTGATCTTTTGAAAGATAGTAGAGAGCATAGCTCAAGTAGTGGTCAAAACCCCATTTGAATATGTATATTTGTATGTGTGTGATTGTTATACATACAGTGACTTCTCTGGTCCCTTTATGTTGGCTCCGTTTTATTTGTCATGGTGTGTGTCTGTGTACTTCCTTCCTTCTATGTCATTTTTTCCCTTTCACACACACACACACACACACACACACACACTATATTCTGTACTTAATAAAGTAATGAAGAACAAAGAAAAAAATATAACCTACCACTTTTTCTTCTTTCGTTTTTTTTAACTCTAATCAAATCCCTTTTATTGAAACTTAATGTCCCAATTGCACCATAACAAAGTTTCTTTAACTCACAAACCACAAAGTTTTCAATATAAAATAAATAATAAGAGAGAAAAGGCTCCAGAACAATAAAACTGTTTTGAGAAAAAACTTTAGTGTGACACTTTACTGAACTTTTACTATAAGTGTCCTCCAGAACATATATGGTGGCTTCAATGTTGGCTGAGGATTTAATTGTTCTCCTTCTACTACCTGAAATCTGACAGGTGGTCAAGTTGCTGATTGACAAGTGCCCCCCCTCTCACCTTTGCCTCCTTGCCTCCCTTTAAATCTAATTGGTAGGATTAACAGTGACTTAGATTAAGATGTAAATGCATGAATGTATGGACATGAGCCTAATACATGCATGTATGTATTCATGTTTGTGTATTTTGCTGGATGTGTGTGTGTGTCTGTGTGTGTTTGTGTGTGTGTGTGTGTGTTTGTGTGTGTGTGTGCATGTGTGTGTGTGTGTACATATATCTACAAACATGGAGATTCATGCTTATGTATGTATAGAGCTGCAGAATGTGTGCGTGTGTGTGTGCGCGCACGTGCCTGTATACACATGTTTATATATCTACAAGTATGTAAAATTCATAATTATGTGTGTACAGCTGCATATAAAATAAAAGAATAACAATGAATAGATGTAGAAAGACAGATTAATATAGTATTAAAATAGATTGAGAAAATATGCGTTGTGAGGGTCAGCGAGTAAAGTCAGTTATTAAAAATGTTCAAGCCAAGTTTGTCATAAGAACTGTTGTCTTTTTTTTTTTTTTTTTTCTTGGTTTTCCTCTTCATCTGAACATGAAGATAGATGGTAAAAGAAGTGTTGTTGTTGGGCTGGAAGTAAAATTTCCCAGGATTCTGGAGTTTATCTAGTTTAACCCTTTTGATATCAACTTATCTTGAAAAGGCCCTTGGTTCTATGAGACAAACTTTCTGTTTTAAAGTGATTTGAATTAAACCTTCCACCAAAATTTCATGTTAATTCATGTTCTAAACACCAGTTTAATAATGTCAAAGTTATTTTATTAAATTTTTCGTTATTTTCATTATTAATTAAACTAAAGACAATGTATTTCAGCAGGAATATTGTAACAAAAGAGTTAATCAGCTTATACAATCTCTAAGTAGCCATTCAATGATTTGTTGGTTATCTTGAGTTCCAGTAATTTTGCATTTAATCTGGTTAAATACAACATTGAAAGCAAGACAATGGTTTCTTCTGTGAATTATCATCATTGCTCTAATGTTAGTTTGTTGAAGTAGATTTTCTATAGGCAACTGCCCTTCATATCACCAACCCTTACCTGTTTCCAAGCAAAGTAATATTTTCTCTATGATAGGACATGTTTCCATGGAAGATTGGAAATGAATGACATTATTTGTATAACAGTAACACTAGTTTACAACTATTGTGCAATGCTGAGAGAGAGAGAGAGTGAGGCTTCATCCAGTTTCTGTCTACCAAATCATGTGATAGGGCTTTGGTCAACCTGAGTCTGTAGTTGAAGGCACTTGCACAACATGTCATAAAGTCGGACTGAACCTGAAACCATGTGGTTGGAAAGCAAACTTCTTGACTTCAACAACCATGTCCATGCCTCATAGGTATGCCTGAGTCTGAATTTGTTAAAGAAGATGAGAATATGATCTCATTGAGACTGTTTTTCAAATAAATGACCTAGACTAAAATCATAGTTATTAAGAAGCTATAAAATTTCACAAGTAATTCCACAAGTAAAACGTGTGAAACTGTACCTTCATATAAGAACTGAACAAACTTTTGCCCAAGTTGATGTTATTTAAAAATTGGGGATTAAAAAAGAAAGAAAAAACACTGTGGCAATATCTTAATAATGGTATTTCTTCACTTCCTATGTGGGTCACTGCCTTGGTCAAGTCGATAGCTCATGAGCCACAGAGGGAGACCTGTAGTAGTTTGACCTGCTACAAATAGTTGCTAATTGTCCTGCAAATTACACCTTACCATCATAAATAAGGCAGGACACTAGATAATGTAGTTTTTGATAAAGTGTCAAAAAATAAGACTGGTTGGTCATGGATGTAGTGATTTTGATCATAATAAGTCAGCTCAGCCAGAACAGAGCTTTGGCTAAGCAATACAATGGGTTAGTATTAGCAATGCCAGTTCTTGTCTTACTTTAGAGTTTTGCTGTAGCAGAGGCTGTCTTTTTTCACTTGTTTAGCTCTTAAGTCAACCTTCATTGAAAAGACCCATGTTTCTTAGTTCTTTAATTTGTGTTAGCTATTATGGCTGAGGCTATGCTGAAGCACTGCCTTCAAAGGCATTGTAACCATCATCATGCTGTCTTTTATATAATAGGCATTTCATTATCTGATGTAGTCATTCTGTTTTAAAATGATCAGATGTGATTTGAAAAAGATTTGGTGTTTATTTCTAGCAAGTTGAGTGCACACAAAGAAGCTCTCTCAGTGGCTCTTTACCTCTTTGTGTTTGTGTGTGTTTCTGCATTTAAAGTGTTTGTTTGTGTGTGTTTCTGTGTTTAAAGTGTTTGTTTATTTGTTATTGTGCCAGTGATCTGACATCCCGTTTGTTTGTTTTTAACCAAAAGTTCACTCTATTATTTACTGAATTTATGTTTTCACTTGTGTATTTTGAGAATGGGGAAAATGAATTAGAACAAATGTAAAAATCAAAATCAAC
>NC_142938.1:23329603-23362103 GCF_046866305.1 Octopus bimaculoides | reverse complement strand
TGGTAGATGGAAATTGAAAGAAGCTCATATTATATATAATATGTATTATGTATGTGTGTGTGAGTGTGTGTATGTTTATGTCTCCTTGTCTTGACATTGAGTGACTGTTGTAAATGAGTGGCATTCATTTCCAATATTCTACTTAAACCTTGCATGGAAATAAATACAGGTTGGTGGCAGGAAGGGCATCCAACTCTAAAAGTCTGTGTCAGTAAATTCCATCTGGTCCATTAAAGCATGAAAAAGTGGACTTTAAAATGGCAGCTGTGGCAGAAGTGTGGTGACAATGATGTTTGTCTAATCATATTCTGTATCTCTTTTCATTTCATTTTCTTTACAGGAATGACAGTTGATTTACTCTGTGATGTTGAAGTAAATTTCTGTTACTCAACACCTTGTCAACAGAATGGAACATGCATTCCAAAAGAAGGAGGTTATGTCTGCTTATGTCCAGAAGGATATACAGGTCAGTATATACATTTTTTTTTCTTTTGTTTGCTACTTTTTCTCATGGTTGTTGCACATATCAAGGAAGAAACATTTATGTGATTGACCAGTGTGATCAACAATTTGTTAGAAACCGTAGATAAATCTCCCTCAAATCTCACCCTACTGTCTTGATTGGTAAAAAATGAGAAGATGCGTTAGATATTATTGCCTAGATCAACTAAGAAAGAAAGGAAAAGATGGGTGAGTCATGGCCGAAATGACTTCGAACATAGGTCTACTTGTCAAAATTGGGCTAGTATCAAAATAACACCAACAACTACAACAGATAAAAAATTTTTCTCAATACATTCATGAATTTCATTGCTGTTCTTGTTGCTGACCCTATCCTACCAAAAGTAAAAAAAGATACCATTTATTTTCAAAGTAATCCCTCTTGTAGATCTGTTGCAGGCCTCTTACCAAAAAAAGCTCTCATATCTTTCTACCTATTCTATTGTCACCACAACAGTCTCTGATCCCCTGAATTAGCTAGTTGCATAACACCTGTACCCATTTTTTCTCATCTTGTCACCTCATCCATGCCCCACTATTTGCCAACACTTGCCCTCTAGAGCAACAAGCCACTGAAATTCTGCCCATATCTTAAGTTTTATCCTGCAGATATGAACTTATAGATGATCAAACTGAGCATGAGTCATATCAATCTCACCAATACCAGAGGGTCTTCAAAGGTCATGGACACTGATTAAACTAGGTACAAACAGTTAAGACATAAGCCACAAAACTGCAACCAGTTACTTTAATTTCCTGAATTCATATAAATCTTGTTTTTATCAGTCCTGTACAAAACTTTTAATTTAAGATACGCAGGAAATGAATATCAAAAATAGAAAAAGCAAAACATGTATGGGCATGTATTATTCCTGGGTCAGTTGCATCTGGACCAACATGATTATTGACAACTTGATATCAAAATGTTTGTCATATTTCAACAATTTAGATTATGGATAAATTGTTCATTTTATTGGTTACAACAGTATTACTGTCGTGTACGATATCTAAAAGACATATTCCATGCGATAATTTGGAATGTAGGAGTGTAACTGAATAGAAATTCCTTTCTCAGAAGTAAATAAATGAACTATACCTGTTTTAAAATTTTGATATGTAAATGTTTGTATGTTCCAAGTATTAAGCCACACTTTTAGACATATAAACCCAGTTCTTTTTAAAACAGGTATCTACTTGTATATAACGTTTTCCGTCTTATAATGGTAAAATACCCAATGTTTCTGCTGTTTTCATGGCTATACTGCATTCGAAATTTACTTTCTTGTCTGTTAAATACAAAACACATTCAATGCTTCTAAAGTTTGTTTACAAAATGTTGTTGTATTCCAAAAACTATTATTATTTAGCGTTTAATTTGATGGTGATTGTTGTCAGTGGGCTGTTTAGCTTAATGGTAGAGTACTCAGCCAGTATCTGAGGGGTACGAGTTCGAGTCCCGTAGCTGTCTGTTTAAGGATAAAATACCCAATCTTTCTGCTGTTTTTCCACCTATAACCGTGTTCAAAATTTATTTTCTTGCCTGTAAAATATATATATATATATACATATGTATGCACACATTCACACATACATACATACTTTAATGTATATATATATATATATATATATATATATATATATATATATATATATATATAATAAAGCATTATTACCATTATTGAAAATAACAATAATAATAAAGTACCCAGCTAGTTTAACCTATATAGGTAAAATATACAAATAAATAAATTAGGGTATCGGAATGCCACTTGCTAGAGATAGGAGTTAATACTCCAGATCCACAAATTTCTCACTATTAAGGAACACGCACGGTGTAATGAAATGAATATTTTGAAAAATAGATGAATACAGTAGGCTTGGCTAATGATCCTTAAGTAATAACATAGAAAAGGTGAAATCAATTGATACCAAGATATCTGTTCTTCCTTTGTGGTTTATGCAAGGTAAGGCCTATTTTTATTATATTCGTTACATTCCTCATGTGTGTTTCTTAATAGCAAGAGATTTGTGGAAGTGGGGTGTTAACTCCTATTTCTAGCAAGTTGTATTCTGGTACCCTAATTTATTTTTACACACACACACACACACACACACACACACACACACACACACACACACACACACACACACACACACACACACACACACACACACACACATTAATATGTATATAATACTAGAAAACAAAGAATGAATTTAGCACATCTTTAATATTCATTACAATTGTTTCTGTGCCACTCTGTTTCTAACCACATTGCATGTAAATGATTCTGTGTGAAAAAAATCACACAATATGTGTGGTTGATTATGTTAGAATGACATTTCATGAGACTAGCATTAAGTCATGCCTCTTTGCATTGTATAAAGAATATGTATTTGTTGTGGTGTGTATAGAGAAGAAACAGGACAATGAGTACCAAAATAATAATGATGGTGGTGTGACAAGAAAGAAGAAGAAGAAGAAGAAGAAAAGGGATAAAAATAATAACAACAATAATACAAACGCCAACAGTAATAGAATTAATAGTAGTGGTACAAGGGGCATTTATAAGACCCAGGGTAGTAATAAATCAGAAATGTTTGTAGTAACCAATATAGAAAATATTAGAGTCAACAATGATGATGACAAGGATAGCATATTAAAAATAATAAAAGAAAAATGTAGCAATAATAATAACAATAGAAAACAAATAAGTCAGAAGAAAAGCGGGAGATTCAAATAATATTATTAACACTAATAATAATAATAATAATAATAATAATAATCCTTTTTACTATAGGCTGAAAGCCTGAAATTTATGAGGAGGAGGCTAGTAGATTGCATTGACCAGAGTGTACAACTGGTACTTATTTCATCAACCCCGGAAAGATGAGAGGCAAAGTTAACCTCAGCAGTATTTGAACTCAGAATGTAAAGCCAGAAAAAATGTTGTTAAACATTTTTCCAGTGCAGTAACAATTCTGCCAGTTTGTCACCTTAATAATAATAGTAATGATAATAATCCTTTCTACTATCAGCATAAGATCTGAAATTTTAGAGGAGGAGGCTAGTTGATTACATTAACCGCAGTACTTGAGTGGTACCTAGTTTATCAATCCTGAAAGAATGAGAGGCGAAGTCAACCTTGGCAAAACTTGAATGCAGAACATAAAGACAGACAAAATACTGCTAAGCATTTTGTCCATTGTGCTAACAAATCTGCCAGCTTGCTGCCGCAATAAGGGTCATAATAATAACTTATATTTATTATATTATATTTAATAATAATTAATACTTATCACCATTAAGAAACAAACACATTAATAATAGCAACAATAATAAGGATAAAGGAAGATGATGATGATGGCAGCAGTAATAAAGGTGATGGAAAAATAAATAAATAAATGCTTGGGTAAAAATGTGATAATTTGGGATGTAGGAGTGTTCTAAGTGAGGGAAAAAGTAACTGGCAATAAAATTCTAAGGCAATCTGTAGAGGGATGCAGTAGTTATAAGGATAAAGATTACAAAATTGTTGTGGATGGTTGTTGTTTGATATGCATTCCACTGCAGCCTGTTAAAGTGGATTGACAGAAAATTGACATATGCATCAAAACATATATCAGTGAACCATTGATTTCCATATTTTGAGAAGTGGAAGGAGGAGAATAAATAAATAAAAAAATTATAAGGTAAAATGTAAAAAAAAAATAAAATGAAAAGAGTAAAAGCATACACAGAATCCATTGGAATGAGTGGACTAATAGAATCAAATAAAATTTTAGCATGATTAAGTATTAAGCAAACGAACAGCCTATTCATTAGCTAATTAGTAAGTTCGTTAATTAAAACTCCTATGTTGCAAGGTGGAGAGTTAATTATGCTTGACTGGCAGAAACAAAGGACACGAGGGAGTGATTGGGGGAAGTATAATGGGCTGTAGAGCAATAAAATTGTTAGTACCCAATATAAGTTTAAGGTGTAAACTGAACAGTCAAGTGAGGAAGAGAATACTGCTACTGCTATTACGAAACATATTCGAGTTATGACAAGAGAAATGCTACATACCCATATGACTGGGCTGTAGATGATGATGATGGGATGTTATGAGAGGGTTAAAGGAGAAGTGAAATGAAACAAAATGGAAATGAAATATGACAAATTACAGGTATAACTTAAAGATAGATGGAAGAATGCTACACAAAATAGATACGTGTGATGAAGTGAAATGGATCTAAGGCATCATCATCATCATTATCATTATTATTTAATATCCATTTTCCATGCTGGCATGAGTTGGTTGGTTTGACAGGAGCTGGTCAGCTGGAGAGCTGCACCAGGCCCCAATTGTCTGTTATAGCAAGCTTTCTATGGCCAGATTCCTTCCTAACACCAACCACTTTACAGAGTGTACTTGATGCTTTTAATGTGGAACTAGCACAGGTGCTTTTTATGTGGCACTAATGTGGGTGCTTTTTATGTGACACCAACATGTGTCTAAGACATACTCTGTGAAAATGTGCATGGGATCAAAGTGAGTAATAAGGTAAAAGAAGGAAATGTATGGAGGTGGAGAAGATTCAGTTATGTTACTAAAGAAAATTGTAAAAGCAGAAACCTGTTGTCCATGTAGTTTGAAATAAATTAAGTCTTGTAAAGGATTAGGCGTTAGGGCTAATACAAATGAAAAATTTAGGGCTGAAAAATTCCTAACATTTCAGGTAAAAAGACTGAAATCAAGAAAAAGATAAAAACAATATAGGTATTAGGAAGTCAAGGAATGAAACCCTCCAAAGAATTGGATAATCTATCATTGAGTATTGAGAATGTAACCTTACAGTTAAATATAATAAAATAAAGTTTATGTGTATTGGTTGAAATTTAAAACTGGTGGTTTGTAAACCATTCTTATTAGAAAAGTGCTTAGGGAAAATCTATAAGGGATGTGAAGAGCACTGTTATGAAACTTCCAGGTAATTGGTGGCTTTTATACCAGTGTAGGAGAGATTAACATGTATGTATGAGGTAAAATTTGTGCCCCACCCCATCCTTGATTTTTTTTTCCTAAATTTCTTCTGATTCCTATGTTTTTGATACAGGAGATTAGGATTTTACTCACAAAACACATTCTCAATATTTTAATTTTCTTCCTCCTCACCCGAAATTCCTCATTTTTTACTTTTTTCCAAATTGTTTTCTTGGTAATCCATGAAGAAAAAAAAATTGAGAGTACGAATCTTTAAGAATTTTCTTCTTTTTTTTCTTAAAGAAACACTAAAATCTCCTTCCCAAACATCCACCCATCACCTCACCACTTTCAAAAAGCTACAAACTCCCAATGTTTCACTTTTAGCTTTTTGGACAGTGAGAGAGTTTCTTCAGAAGTAATGTTGTTTACCTATTGTTTCTAGCATGTTGGGTTTTCTGGTGGTGTTCTAGTATTTTTTATATCTGCTATTTCAGTACAATTCTACGCATGCGTGAAACATTGTGAGATTTTAGCTTTTTGAAAGTGGGTAGGTGATGGATGGGCAAAGTGGAGGAAGGGATGCATTGCTAGTATGTATATATATATGCTGAATATCTTCAGGTAAGAAGCCGTCGTAGTCTTGGACACACTCTGGCCTCACCTTTGTCCAGCATGCAATGAGGGTTTCTTTTTTCATGACTGACAAGCATGTTGTGATTGTGAAATTATGCCAGTACTCCTTTAACTTGAAATTCTCATCTGAATCCATTGCATCCACAAGGTGTTGGAGAGAGTTCTGAGTGTAAAGTGCCTTGAAGGCATGGATCACACCTTGATCCATAGGCTGGATGAGGGAGGTGATGTTAGCAGGGAGGAACTCGGCTTGGATTGCCTCCTGATTCAAATCCTAAGAATAATCACCAGCGACACTTTGAATTCCATGCATATGTTTTGGAAGTATTCCTTGGCTTGAAGGATGACGCATTGGTGGAATCAATTCAAAGTTAGAGTTTTTATAATCCAGGCCTTGGGGTTGTGCATCCAGTGGACAGGCAGCAGGTTTTTATTCTTATTTTTGAAGGCCTTTGGGTTCACTGACTTGTAGATAAGTCATGGTTTCATCATGAATCCAGCAGCATTGCCACACATAATTAGTATTACTCTAACTTTCTGTGCCTTAAATGCTTGGCTTCATCCTTCATGTTGTACATTCTGGAAGGCATCTTCTCCCAGAATAAGCCAGTCTCGTCCATATTGGAAAACTGTTCTGGCTTGTATCCCTTGTCCTCAATGATCTGCCTGAAGATCTCAAGGTACTTCTCGGCAGCTTCTTTGTCAGCTGATGCTGTCTCTCCATGCAGGGATACACACTTTATTTTAAACCGTTTCTGGAAATGGTCAAACCATCCCTTGCTGGTTTGAAAATCTTTGGGCTCCAGTGCTGTCAATGGTCTTGGTTGCAGTTCTCCAATGCTTTCTGCTCCATCTTGTCTGTCGAACTGCTGGTATAATTTCTGCACTTTCTTGCAGTTACTGATCCACAATGTCAAGGTAGATTCCATCCTGATGAAGTACTTATTTCTCACTGTCGTTATCTTTTTGGCACTTTCACAGAAACTTACTGTTACAGTAGTCCTGATCATCACCTCGTTCTTCTTTATGTAGCATATAGTGCTTTCGTCGACATCATAACAGTGACCTACTGCAGCATAACTTTTACCTTCCTGGAGCATATCCAGCAGTTGTGCCTTCTTATGGAACATCATAATCTTTTTTTGGTGCTTAGTTTCACTGCCAGAAGCCTTAGACGGTGTAGGGTGTTTGGGTGGCATCTTAGGGCTTTAATAACATGTTGCAAAAAACACAACACTCAACAAAACACTTGAGATAGCTACTGGATGAAGTTTTTCCCCCAAAAACGTACAAAATATCTTCCTTGTGCATACCACCAATGGGAAATTGAGCAGACATTAAAAATAATCATGGTTTTAAAAGTTTAGTTTGTATCTAGTGAGATACAGTAATCTATATGATGATGATGATGATGATGATGATGATGATGATGATGGTGATGATGATAACAATAATAATAATAAGAGAGGGAGAGGGATTGTCATGAAAGAAGTCATAAAAAATTGCGGACAATATTTATGATTCTACGAATATGTGGTGGTTTCCGCAAACAAATATTCGTCCTGCAAATAACTGGGACCATGAATGCCAAACTGCAAATAAGCAGGGGGGATACACTGTATGTGTGTATATGTTTATATATATGTATATCTATCTCTATCTCATTCCCTCCCTCTCTCATCTCTCTCACTCTCCTCTCACTCTTCCCACTCTCTCTCTTTTGCCCCCCTCTATATAACTAAGGATTTTTATCGCTGAGTTTCCCCCCATGGGGAGAGTGTAAAAATGGGGGGGAGAGTAAGTTTGTCAAAAGCTGTTAACTTCACAATTGTGTTATATGGTATAAAACTAGAAGATAAAATCATTTACAATTTTAACTGATAGTTGAAGTTAATAGATTTATCATTTTAATGCAATATGTTCTTGTGCAATAGATAGAGAATTCTAATGGAATTCTATTCTCACAGAAAAAAAAAAAAAAAAAAAATTTCCAATTTGTGAGTGTTGTTGAACTTATTTTTGCCAACAAACCATCATTTTTCTCTAATTCATGTGTTTTACTTTAAAGATGGTAATTTCTCATTTAAATGATTGTGCAATATGCACTTAATTTATATAGGTAAGTATATGTCTGTATGTGGAGAGAAAGAGAATGAGAGGGAGAGAGAGAGAGTGTGTTTGTGTATATGTATGTTTATGTGTGTAAAGTGGGATTTAGCACAATGATCTAAATTATCAGAGAAAGTAAAAACCAAGATTAACTGTGATTTAAAGCTGAAAGAATGGTTTAAGAGTATACTGATATATGGTACTGTGGTGTGACTGGAGTGAAACTGTAGTTGCTTATGGAATAGATGAAGTTGTAGCTTAATGATGAGGAATAATAATGATGATAATAATAATAATAATAATAATAATAATAATAATAATAATAATAATAATAATAATAATAAAGACCCGGCAAGCTAAGTGAGACCATAACTTGTGGCCTATGCCAGTGGTGTAACCAGCCCACTTAGGCATACCTTTCTTTCATCGGACACTAAACTCTGCTTGTGAAGACCTGTTGAGGCAAGTGAAATCGAAATCAAATTCAATGACAGCACCGCATGACTGGTATCCATGCTAGTGGAGCACTAAGAGCACCATCCGAGCGTGATCGTTGACAGGGCCGCTGACTGGCCCCTGTGCTGGTGGCACGTAAAAAGCACCGTTTGAACGTGATCATTACCAGCGTCGCCTTACTGGCACTTGTGCCGGTGGTACGTGGAAAACAACATTCAAGTGAGGATGTTGCTAGTGCCGCTGGACTGGTTCCTGTGCAGGTGACACATAGAAACACCTTTTGAGCATGGCCGTTGCCAGTACCACCCAACTGGCCCTCGTGCCGGTAGCACGTAAAAGCACCCACTACACTCCCAGAGTGGTTGGCATTAGGAAGGGCATCCAGCTATAGAAACTCTGCCAGATCAGATTGGAGCCTGGTGCAGCCATCTGGCATCAGCCATCAGTCAAACCGTCCAACCCATGCCAGCATGGAATGCGGACCTTAAATGATGATGATGATGATGATGATGATGAATAAACTATTGAAAACAAAGATGTTATATCAATAAATTTCATGTACATCTCGGTGTGAGTCAATAGAAATTTTACCTTAGGATCTAATGTAAATATAAAATATGTATGTGTGTATGAGAAGAATAGTATTTGTATTTTGTATTTATATATGCATATATATATATATATATATATATATATATATATAGAGAGAGAGAGAGAGAGAGAGAGAGAGAGAGAGAGGGGGGAAGAGAGAGAGATAGAGAAGGAAAGAGAGAGAGAGAGAGGGAAAGAGAGATAGAGAAGGTGTTATACACACACACAAAACTCTTACTCTCTTGCTCTGGCATACAACCCTATACCTTACTCTTACATTTAGTTCCTTAGCTGAAAGTGTATATCATAGATTACCATAAAAGTTGACATTCTCAGACATGTCTGTACCATTGGAATCAAATGTAAACAATAGGCTGTAGTTGTATTTGATTGAGAAGTAAAACCAGCCAGACATTTCCTTTAAAAGACAGGTGGATCAAGAAACTAGTGGTGTTGATGGTAGTGGTAGTGGTGATGGTGAGATGTCATGTCAAGTTAGCTACTAGAATTGTGACAATCTAAACTAGCAACTGTGAGCAAAACCCAAAGCAAACTTATTCTAATTTGTTGCTATATACACTGTAGATTGTACATGACATAATCCTTTTCTGACTATATCTCTAATAAGTAGACTGACTGAGTGTTTCATTAATTTTTGATTATAACCAAGATTTTAGAGGTGTGTAGTAAAATATCTGTAACTTTGTATATTACTATATGTTACACTGATGTTACCCAACTGAAATCCCATATTATGTACCATTCATGTTATCATGAGATTTTAACTTAAAACTAATACTTTAGTACAAGCAATATAAATTTGTTTGGCATTAAAAGGTTTATAAATATACAAGAAGAAAAATCTACCTTGTCTGTTTTATTTAATCCTACCTGATCATAGTTGATTTATTGAATAAATGTTATCACTTGGTAAAAAATAAAAGCCCTATAATTCCTTTACAGAATATATTAATAAATGAAATTACTTCAGTATATCAAATCATCTATAGAAATTATTAAGGTATAATTTTTATACTCTCTTCATCAGTCTGTTTTGTTTTGCTTTCTCCATTTTTTTTCTTCTATAAACTGTTTGGTACTAAGATAGCCTCTGTGAATAGTTTCAAAGGTGCTTTTAATGGGCCAGTTATGCAATACTGGCATCGGTCATAACTACAATCTCACTTGGTTTGACAGGTCTTCTCAAGCACAGCATATCACTAAACGTCTCAGTTGCTTGTCATTACTTCCATGAGGCCTCCTGGGTCTACCTCTTCCACAGGTTCCCAGCACCATTAGAATGTGACACTTCTTCACACAGCTGTCCTCACACACACACACACACATGCAGAGTTTATATATATATATATATATATATATACATATTATATACATTTTTTTTGTTCATTGTCCATGCATTATATCTATATCTACATCTTTCTATCTATCCATCCATCCATCGACACACATACATACATATAGACATACAAATATAACATGCCTGTAATAGACACAAGCATTTATGCTTGTGTGTGCGTGCACACACACACACACACACACACATCTATAAATATTTTTATTATAGGAATAATTTACATTGCTATGTGTATATTCTTACACTCTGGTCTTATGCTTTGTTATAATTATTATTCCAGGCAAAAATTGTGAAATGGATCTGTTTCAAAATTTTGGAAAGAATTGTCCAAAGAATATATGTAAACCCCCTTCTGTATGTGAACCTCTTGAAGTTGGTGGCTTCTATTGTAAAGGATGCTCTGGTATGGATTATCATAACAAATTCTGTGAATTGACTACTCGCCGCTTCTTCAAAGGATCTTATCTGACTTTCCCATCAATAAAGCAACGGAATCATTTCAAGGTTCAGCTGAAGTGAGTATTTTGTTTTGTTTTCAGTCTTCATTCTTCTATTCAGGTACCATGTTTATTTAATTTCTTTACCAGTTGTGGGCAACTTGCAGCCTGCAGGTCTTTCAGATTGGTGTGTCAAATGAAAAGTTACTTCAAATTTTTTCAATTGTTCAGCCCACCTGATGATAAGCTATGTCTCATGTGACCCACTTCTCATAAAAGGTTGTCCATGCATGTTCTGTACTATAGTTTGATCAGAGGAAGAACAACATCCATAACTACTTTTCTAGGCCTCTATGGTTAGAGGTAAGAAAGGGAGAATGAAACCATAACTTATGCAGTATGTATCTATGCACCCCAAAATGAATTACAATTTCTATGTACTCACTTTCACTCACAAATCTCAGATCTGTGGCTATGTTAGAAACAATTGCCCATGCCGTGAGATCCAAACCACATGGTTACAAAATGAACTTCTCAATCACATAGCTATGTCTGTGTCCATAATGTTAGTTTATGATGGAAACAGTTCAAAATGAGAACACCTTATAGTTTCATTGGAGCCTTGAATATGAAGTGCAATTTATTTGGGAAAAAAATCACATTTATGCACAAAACTATAAAATGTTACTCAGGCACTGAACTATGAGTCCACTGCATCATATCACAGAAACTATTGTAAGCTAATGAAGTTCATAAGATAATCGTTTATTCCTTTGTCTTCTCATTTTCATATTACCACTCTGTACTCAACTAATGCTTCGTATATATATATATATATATATATATATATATATATATATATATATATATATATATATATATATATATTGAGTACTACACCAGGTTATATATATATATATATATATCTTTCCAAGTAAAACTTCAACAAAATACATTATCATATATTTCTATGGATTCCTTTGTGGATTTTTTCAATCTTTCTTTCAAATAATTTACAGCTTTAACTTGTGTGTGCGCATGCATTATTTTTCCTACAGGGTTTATTCTTATGTTTTTATCTTCAACACTTTTTTAATCAAAAGAAAATACCTCAAAATAATACTACTAATTAAAATTCCAGGACCATTATTTACTTTTTAGCTGAGAATTTCCTTTGATACTAGTTCAAAATAACTTCATATTTTAAAGTATTTTTGTTTGTTTTCTGAGATTTGTTTTATTTATTATTATTTTTTTAATGTTTTGTGTTTTATGTTTTCCCCCTTCTTTTCTTTCTGCTTTAACTTTGTAGTCTTCTACCAGCTTTGAAAATATTTTGGTTAATTCTGCAGGCATGGAAATCTTTTTCTCTTACAGTTGACCAAATATAGTTTTAGATTGTTAGGTGTGAGCTACCCAGAATAGAACATATGAATCATTAGGGCTTGAATTCTTTAAAACAGTTTAAGTAAAAAAAAGAAAAAAGAAAGCAAGAAAAGAAAGGAAAGAAAAGAGAACTGCAACAAAGTCATTACATTTAGGTACTATCTTAGAAAGCCAGGTTCTGAATAGCTTCTTTTGAAGAGTTGCAAGTTACTGCATTACATAGGCTCCTTGGGGATATATACTATCTCTGTTCTTCTGTTCTATTTGGGTCATTTTCTCTTTTAAAACTCTTTGTTCTTACTAACTGCATATGCATTTGTGTGAGTTTATATAATATATATGTGCATGTGTGTATTTATGTGTGTATAGACAGGCATACATATGTGTGTGTGTGTATATATATATATATATATATATATATATATATATATATATATAAATGCCTAGTTTAGAATAGAGGTAGCTGATGAAGGAATAATTCCATAAGTGGCTTGTTTGTTTTCCTATGTGTTTGTTCTGTTGTCTGTAGTTCATTTTTCTAACGTCCTGTACCCAAATATACATCTATATACACATGTAGATGTATGTATGTATACATGCATATGCTTATATATCATTTGTATTATATATATATATATATACATACACACATGAAGTGGGGGCTGGAAAGTTCCTGGCTTTGGATTAAAAAATAGAGAATTAGTTAATTATGATTTTATTCAACATATTCCCTTCTTGGATTCACACTCTGAGACTGTAGTGGTCCTTCAGTTTTTCCAAGTCCTGTAAAGAACTCAGAGGGTTGGGGTTCCAGCCAGATCTTTCATGATGCCCTTTTCACCATCCCCTCATATATATATATATATATATATATATATATATACCAGAGTAAGCACATGAAATGTGCAACAAGGTGGAAAAAAGAGTACTCAAATACCAGAGGTAGAGTAATATGCTTTATTTAAAAGCAGCAGAAATATAACAAAAAAAACGTTACTCTGAGTTTCACGTTCCCGTTCATCAGATGAACGGGAACATGAAAATCAGAGTAACGGTTTTTTTGTTATATTTCTGCTGCTTTTAAATAAAGTATATATATATATATATATATATATGTGTGTGTGTGTGTGTACACATGCGTATAAAGAGAGAAAGAGATGCATCTATATGTGTGTGTGTAGTCATCTATATATCATAAGTAATCGTATTTAGTAAATACATCATTGATATATATGCAATATTCATCCAGAGATAATTGCTATTTCCTCTATATCGGATGTGACAAATCTAATCTAGGTATGTGGCTGGCTGTGAGTACATGCCATTCATAAGACCCAGCTGGATCAAAATATATCTGGCATTCTTGTTAGTCACTGTTGGAAGGGATTTTGAGTACCTCTCATCCATTACAGATGTTATCTCTGAATGAATGCCACAGTAAATTGCCTTCAAATGATGTATACACATTAAGTATGATACATACATGGCTATTTCAATTAGATACTACTTCTATTGCATATAACAGATTTTTACTCTGCTAGGTGGCTTTTTGTAATATCAGTGATTGTTTTATTCACTGTTTCCTATATATTAGAGATGAAAATTCTCTTCTTGTTTCTCCCAGGCATATGGTTGGTTGTGAATACATGGCTTTGGTGAGGCCCAACTAGACAGAAATGCATCTAGCTTTCTCATTAACCACTGCTGCTGCAATTTTCATCTCCATCTGAAATATATATTGTATTTTCAAACACAGAGTTGTTATCTCTGGATGAATACTGCAGTAAATTGCCTTTCAATGATGTATTTGCATTATTGATGTATATTTTAACTGTGTACTATTTCTAGTGCCCACATCTATCTATCTATCTATCTATCTATCTATCTATCTACACATATACATACATATATATGCAGACAAACAGATACACACAGAGGCATGTAGCAAAAGACACAGTGTGCGTTTAAGAAGTTTGCTTCTTGATCACGTGGTTTTGGGTCTGGTCCTTCTGCATGTCATCATGCACCAATACTTCTACTATAGCCCTGGGCTGATCAAGGCCTTGTGAGTAGATTTGGTAAACAAATACTAAAAGAAGCCAGTCATATGTGTGTGCAAGCGTTGTGTATGTACAAATGTGGAATTTTGATGGACAATTGGGAGAGAAGTGCTCGTTGTATGTTGTAAACTTTAGAATTAATTGAAATTGAATAGTTACCTTGTAGCTCAAGTTTTGTGTCTCACTGTAATCTCAGCTTAAGTTTGTGGTGGTGGTATGAAACTTGAGTTGTGAGGCATTTAATTTCTATCAGCTGTATGTGTGTGTGTGTGTAAAATACATAATTTATGTGTATCTATCTACCTATTTATCTTTTATTTATATATATATATATATATATATATATATATATATACAGGGGTTGGACAGAATAATGGAAACACCTTAAAATTTCAAGCAAATTCATTTTAATATTGGGTAGGACCACAGAAGTCTGTGCACATATTGAGAAGTCTGTGCACATTCTTAGCTTATTTTGTTTTTTACATAGACCACTAGTGCTGCCCAGTCTGCATGGTCAATCTTTTCAATTATATTCAGGCTTTCCAACCTTTCTAGTTCTTTATTGACCTGGTTTACCGTCACAAATGGCACGTTCCGTTTGGGCCTGAAAGTAGGTGTTGAATTTTCTTTGATGGCAGTCCTTGCTTTTGTTTTTGTGCAACAGTCTAAACCTTCCGAAAAGACTTTTGGGAAAGTTTCTTTCATTTTTTGTCTCAGTTCATTGACCTTGTTCAATCGTTTGACTGCTCTGTTTACGTTATTGCACAAAACGCTTATGGGTGTATCCTATAAATTGAATCTCTCCATATATTTAATGCCAAATAAATTCATGGATTTTTTTCAACACATAAACATTCACTTTTTTGGTTTGACCATTGAACATTATATTACAAACGTGTTCACCTGCGAAATATAATTTTCTTCCCATAACACCATACGCTATTTTGTTTGGACTACATAATTTTGGTTTACCCATTTGTTCCCATATTTTCTCATTTATGATTGTGTGTGTCACTTCCCATATCTAATTGCATTCTGAGGTTTCAATTCTCACATTCACAAATTTTCTGTTGGTTGTAGTCACAATTTTTCCTGCTGACAAACTATTTATTTTTTCATGTTTGTTCTATTTTCCTATCATTCTAGTTTTGCAGAGCAATTTTACATGTCCTTAAACACGCAGTGAAAACACTTTGCTTTTTTATATGGACAATCTTTTTTTCAGGTGCATCCCACCACATGTCATAGATGGATTTACATCCCAATACTTTTTCTGTTTTTCCTGCAACACTTTATTTGTCTTCCAACTTTTTTGCCCTGGTCTTATGTGAAAACACTCTTTCTGTTGAATTTCTTCCATGTCTGTGTCAAATCCTGGTCCGTTTCCAGTTTTGCTAGACTTTTTGTTCAGATTTCTGCATCTCTTTTATCTGTCAATCCTTGTGCAAACACTTGAAAGAATCTGGAGTAAGCATATTCATCCTTAATCTCTCACATTCTTTACTGATGCTGCCTGTGTAAGTAGTGAAGTCTTCATCTTTGATCTTTTCTATGTTTAAACATTTCCATCTAGTATTAAACAGTGAGCTCACTTCACTAAACATTTTGCACAAAACGTCAACTGTGTTGGTGAAATTTATGTTGGATGCTTTTTTTGGCAGTATGAAGTTACTGTGCTTCTCATGCTCTACTGTTGCTAGTTTTCTTAAAACTAGACATGTTTTCAAAAATTTGTTCAAATCTTTGAAAGTAAGCCTCGAATGTTACTCCTTTGGTGTCATATTTGAATTTGCTTATGAAATTTGCTACATGGTCAGACGAAAATATAATATCCAGTTTGGTCATCAACTTCATTAGTTGTAACATTTGCTGCTGCAATTCTTGTTGTTCTCATTGTTCCTTGAGTTGTTGCTATTTTTGCAACTCAACTACCCCAGCTAACAAGTCTTTCATATTTTATGATTTTCGTAAGTTTGCACAAGATTTTTGTTTCTTTTTGTCGAGTTATTTAATTTTCCATGTGAATTAGTTTAAACTCTCTGTGTGAATGTCTTTTTTTTTTCAGTCTGCATCAATTTGTTTTTCATCATCGTCACTGTTGTGAAGTGGGTTCCTCCCACTGGTGTAATATGTGACTGCTGATGTACTGTAATTGCTGTTTTACACTAGTAGCCACAACAGTCACTAGTCATCAGATGCCATTGTATTTCTTTGTACTAGAATAGTAATACACTAACTTCTTCTGTCATACTATTGCTGATAGCTCCACAAGACACTGACTAAAACGATCAACTCTCAACCCTCTCTTGACGACCAGCTACTGGTCTTTTTATAATGGTTGATTCCTACCACTTTTTACCGGGAGGGGTATACAGTTTCATTATACAACACATTTTATGGGAGATTCTCATTTTGATATCAACCCTTATAATTTGGATGATCATCTAGAAGCTCACTTATTAGATCATAATAATGTATTCTAATGCTGATTGAGACTTAAGAAAATATTACACAAAAAAGCCAGAGAATGAAACACCCATCATTATTACTCCTGGTTGAAGTAATTATGCATTTATAAATGTACCATTTATTCTTTTACTTGTTTCAGTCAAAACTGCAGAAAAATAACAACATATGTCAAAATCCAAAAAGCATGTAAACAATAAAGGCGGTGCTCCAATACCACCTTTATTGTTAATTCTCAGTTGATTTGTTTGCACTAAGAATGGTGTGAAGCTGTATGAAGCAACTATTCTGAACTAGATTACTTTTCCTATGGAAACATGTTACAATACAATAGAAAAACAATGATGGATTTAAAATTCAAAAATATGTTAAATCTTCCAAAACTAAATGTAAAACTAAAAGCAAGAAAAGGAAGGCAAAAGTATAAAATAGTTATGAAATAGGTCATTATAACATTTTCACTAAGATTTAAGATGTATGCAGAAGTCTGTCCTATATATATATATATATATATATATATATATGTGTGTTGTTTTCTCTCTCCTCTCCCCCATAACTTAGCGATTCGGCAGAAGATATTGGTAGAATGAGCACCAAGCTTGCAAAGAGTAAGTCCAGTGGTTGATTTCTTCAACTAAAAGGCAATACTCCAGCATGGCCACATTCAGGCAGCTGAAACAAGTAAGATATATATATGTATATATATACACATATACGTACATACACATGTGTATAGATGTGCATATGTATGTATATATAGAGCAAGGTTTGAGGTGTGTTTGTACCCCCACCATTGCTTGACAATCGATGTTGCTGTGTTTATGTTCCCACCTCTGCTGGCAACAAAGGGACTCTCACTCAGAGTAAAAGGCAGACTGTATGACGCATGTGTACGAACAGCCATGCTACATGGCAGTGAAACATGGGCTGTGACTGCTGAGGACATGCATAAGCTCGCAAGGAATGAAGCCAGTATGCTCCGCTGGATGTGTAATGTAAATGTGCATACCCCTCAGAGTGTAAGTATCTTGAGAGAAAAGCTGAACATAAGAAGCATCAGTAGTGGTGTGCAAGAGAGACGTTTGCGCTGGTTTGGACATGTGGTGAGAATGAATGAGGATAGCTGCGTGAAAAAGTGCCACTCCCAAACAGTTGAGGGAACCCGTGGAAGAGGTAGGCCCAGGAAGACCTGGGCTGAGGTGGTGAGGCAAGACCTTCGAACATTGGGCCTCACCGAGGCGATGACTACTGACCGAGACCTTTGGAAATGTGCTGTGCGTGAGAAGACCCAGCAAGCCAAGTGAGATCGTTGCCAGGGCCCCTGGACTGGCTCTTGTGCGGGTGGCACATAAGATGTACCATCCTGAGCGTGACCGTTGCCAGTACCGCCTGACTGGCCTTGTAGGGTTTTCGAGCAAGATTGTTGCCAGTGCCCCTGGACTGGCTCTTGTGCGGGTGGCACATAAAAGACACCATTTCGAGCATGGCCGTTTTCGTGCGGGTGACACGTAAAAGCACCCACTACACTCTCTGAGTGGTTGGCGTTAGGAAGAGCATCCAACTGTGGAAACTCTGCCAAATTAGATTGGAGCCTGGTGTTGCCATCCGGTTTCACCAGTCCTCAGTCAAATCGTCCAACCCATGCTAGCATGGAAAACGGACGTTAAACGATGATGATGATGATGATGTTGAAAGTTGGAAATATTTATTGAGATATCAGATTGTATTACATTTCTTTTTAAGGGTGTATATATACACATACACACACATTAATTATTTTGAGTTAATGTGACTTCAAGTTTTGCCTTATCAGCTTGTTCAGTAAGTAAGGATTTTAACAAGATTTTCTGTTTTTATCCTTAGGCGCAGGAGTGTCTGTGTCGTAAGTAGCTTGCTTACCAACCACATGGTTCCGGGTTCAGTCCCACTGCGTGGCACCTTGGGCAAGTGTTTTCTACTATAGCCTTGGGCCAACCAAAGCCTTGTGAGTGGATTTGGTAGACAGAAACTGAAAGAAGCCCATCGTATATATATGTATATATATATATATGTGTGTGTGTGTGTGTGTTTGTCCCCCTAGCATTGCTTGACAACCGATGCTGGTGTGTTTACATCCCCGTGACCTAGCGGTTTGGCAAAAAGAGACCGATAGAATAAGTACTAGGCTTACAAAGAATAAGTCCTGGGGTCAATTTGCTCGACTAAAGGCGGTGCTCCAGCATGGCCACAGTCAAATGACTGAAACAAGTAAAGAGTATGTCCAAGATATTTTCACAAATCAAGATGGTTACATACGAAAATGTCAGCAGTTTGATTCTTTTTTTGTGTATGTATGTGTGTGTGTGTGTGTGTGATCAAAATCAAAGAGAGGAAGTGACAGAGACTAAGAACAAAAGAAACAAAGGAAAAGGAAACAGTGTTTCTTTACATGGGATATATTTACAGTAAATACTAACTCTTTCAAGATATATACATGCGATATAACTGTAATACAATCTGATATCTTGATAAAAATTTTCAACACGTATCTTAAATTTCTGTGAAAATGTTATAAAACCTTTTTCATAATTTTATTACTTTTTCATAATTTTATTACTTTTTCCCTTCCTTTCTTATATGTTTTGGTTTTACATCTATTTTTGGAATTGTTTACATGCTATTTGAACTTTGATATATGTTGTTATCTTTCTGCAGTTTTGAAGCTTGTTTCCATGGGAAAGTGGTCTAGTTGAGAGCTATTGCTTCATATTGCTACGCCCATTTCTTATTGTGATGAAATCAACTGAGAGTTAACATCGGTACATTTATAAATGCATAATTACTTCAATCAGAAGCTATAATGCCCTGTGTTGGATTCTCTGGCATTAATGCATAAAGTTCCAATCAACACAAAATAATCAATAAATTTTATTCTATTAAATATATAGAGCCTCACCAACAGTAAAGGTTTTGTTATTTTCTACAATAACAAATAACATAGGCACAGGAGTGGATGTGTGGTAAGTAGCTTGCTTACCAACCACATGGTTCCGGGTTCAGTCCTACTGCGTGGCATCTTG
Organism: Octopus bimaculoides; assembly: GCF_046866305.1. Taxonomy (NCBI): domain Eukaryota; kingdom Metazoa; phylum Mollusca; class Cephalopoda; order Octopoda; family Octopodidae; genus Octopus; species Octopus bimaculoides. Next base: position 23,342,057 of record NC_142938.1, on the reverse strand, counting down.
GGCAAGTGTCTTCTATAGCCTCGGGCCGACCAAAGCCTTATGAGTGGATTTAGTAGACGGAAACTGAAAGAAGCCCGTCATATATATGTATATATATATATATATATATATATATATATATATATATATATATATATATATATATATAAATATATATATATATATATATATATGTGTGTGTGTGTTTGTGTGTCTGTGTTTGTCCCCCTAGCATTGTTTGACAACCGATGCTGGTGTGTTTATGTCCCCGTAACTTAGCGCTTTGGCAAAATAGACCGATAGAATAAGTACTAGGCTTACAAAGAATAAGTCCCTGGGTCGATATGCTCGACTAAAGGCGCTGCTCCAGCATGGCCGCAGTCAAATGGCTGAAACAAGTAAAAGAGTAACATGAGTCTTCTGTAGAGCCTTTTGTTTACTCATAAGCATATCCACTCACTCTATGCAACTTGTGTATTGAATCTTTATTTGAACTATGGTCCACTTTGCCTTGCACTGGCCATGCTCCATATGTATGTATGCATGTATGCATGTATGTATGCATGCATGCATGAATGAATGAATGAATGAAAAGAACCCCTTCGGTCATGAATGACCATGGGATTGCACCTAGAAAGTTACCCTCCGCGGTATCAGTCCGGGCAAGGTCATTTATGGAAGACCAGCAGTCACCCATGCACACCAGCTTCCCCTCTTCATGCCACCAATGTTATCCAAGGGAAAGGCAAAGGCTGATACGGCTTGGCACCAGTATTGCAACTCATTTCTACAGTTGAGTGAACTAGAGCAACATGAAGTAAAGTGTCTTGCTCTAGAACACAACACAGAACCCAGTCTGGGAACGGAACTCACTAACTCATGATTGTGAGCCCAATGCTACTACTACTACTACTACTACTGCTGCTGCTGCTGCTGCTGCTGCTGCTGCTGCTTCTACTACTACTACAAATAATAATAGATAGATACAAACATACATACGTTAACACGCGCATGCAATCTCAGTCATTCACATACCCATTAACTGTGTTTATTAATGTTAGATCTTAACATTTGTGTCATGGAAGACTTGTTTCGTGTCTTAAATTACTGTTGGCTGAATTGCTAAAATAAGGTTATCCCTATCTAGAACCATAGAAATGTGAGATTATTCTCTTGTGACACTCAATATGTTCTCTGGGACACTGTGTTGTTTCTGTTATTATGGGAAATATAACCAATGATGTTTTTCTTTCTGATCATTGGCAGTGGTTTGTTTTGATAGTAGCAATGATACTTTATACCAAAATTATTTATAATAACATGATTGCAGCATGGAGGACACACGTTAGCCATTCAGAAACACACAAAGACCATTAACTTCACTTAAACATTTATTGTGTATAATACAGTATCAGAATTTTCATCATCTGAAAGTGTGAGTTTTACACTGGCAAATATGTGCAGCACATATTTTCAGTGACCAAGTTGCAGTTGTGAGTGACAAAAATTTTGACACCATATTACATACAGTAAATATTTAAGTGAAGTTAATGGTCTTTGCATGTTTCTGCATGCTGAAATTGTATTAATTTCAGCACATGGTCTCTGATCGAGTACATCGCCATAATTTATAATAATAATAATTAACTTTCTGATTTAAGTACAAGGCCAAGAATTTCGAGGTGGTGGTGGTGGGGGGGGATTAGTCAATACTATTGACCCCAGTGCTTGAATGGTACTTTATTTTATTGACCTCCAAAAGAATGAAATGCAAAGTTAATCTCAGAAGGACTTGATTTCAGAATGTAAAGAGTTGGAACAAATACTGCAAAGATTTTTTATCAATGCTCTAATGATTCTACCAGCAATTTATGATTTATGAGATGGATACAAGGTCCCAAATTTGGGGAAGGGATTTAGTCAAGTATATTGACCCTAGCACTGAATGGGTATTCTATTTTATTGATATCAGAAAAATGAAAGGTAATGTCAGCCTCAGCAGGATTCAAACTCAGAATGTAAAAATATATAAGTAAGCATCGCAATGTAATTTGTCTGATAGTCTTTGATTCTGCAAAATCCTGCAATCCTCTGGTAGATACAATATCTTCAATCAACAGTTTCACAATATTGGATACTGTGCGATGTCTTAAATGATAAAAATAATAATAATTTCTACCATAAGTACAAGATCTGAAATTTTGGAGGAGGAGGTAGTGATTATTTCTAATTTAGGTACAAGCTCAGCAATTTTGTAGGGAAGGAATTTAGTTGGTACAATATTTCCTACTACTTGACTTTATTTTATTGATCCTGGAGAGGTGAAAGGCAAAGTTAGCTTCAACAGGATTTGAACACAGAATGTAAAGTCCTAAAAGGCCATGCCACTAAACAACTTTTCCAGTGTTCAAACCATTCTACAAGTCCATCACCCTAATAATTCTTTCTGATATGGGTACAAGTTTGAAATTTAGGAGAGAAGAATTGATTACAGCAACTCCAGTACTTGACTAGTATTTTAATTTATTGACCCCAGAGACATGAAAGGCAATGTTGACTTCAGTGGAATTTGAACTCAGAATATAAAGGTATTTATTTCAATACACTAAAAATTCTGTTATCCAAATAATAGTACTTTCAGCAAGGAGCCATTTCTCTGTCAAAGAATAAAAGACAGTAATTTTAGAATACTTGTTCCAGTTGAATGCTTATGGTTTTGGATGAAACTCTTTCAAACATTTCTACAGGCAGCCTGTGTGCAGAGTCTCCACATCCATTTACTAGCTTCCTGTTTTCAAGAAATCTCACTATTCTTATAAAAGAATGAATTATTAGCCAAAGCAAATTCACTTGCTATTTAATTGTGTATTGTCAACTCATGTCCATCACTTTGTTATCTCCGGAAGCATTACCATTCTCATATTTCCCAAACAAGTATACACAAATGAAAGTGGGTATAAATACCAAGGAAGATATCAGCTTCCCTGTTTGAGACCATAAACTGTATGTAACATGTGTGCTTTCCATCAAGTGACCTTTTAACGTCAGCGAGATGAAGATCTTTATCAATCTAAACCATTTAAAAAATGGTATTATGCTATTCTTTGTAGAATGCCAACTTTCATAATCTACTCTATGATTTCATTTTTCTAAGATCAAATCAAAATGTGCAGTATCAGTAAAATAAGTCCCAGTAATATCTTAAATTGATTCAGTAAACTGTCTTCTGTGTAAATTGTATCTAATGAATGTGAATTACTATTTTGAATCAATGAATATTGATTTTTATTTTCTTAAGTAGGCTTGAATTTTGGATGTTGTTTAGGTCAGATCATATCTGACTGAGTAGACCTTATGTCATCTTCATAGTCAATTGAATGTCCTGGTGTAATTCATAGATCTGTTCTTTCAGATACATCAAGCTAGTGGGAGACCTATTAGTGGTGTGTCAGCTTGAACGCCAGTATATCTAAATTCAGAGGGGCTGCAGAGGAGGCAGGCAATATAAACATAAACACAGCATGGGATTTCTTGCTCATCTGCACTTATCATTGGAAGTCTATAACCTCGTGTGTGAGGCTAATGAAGCTATTAATGTTCATTTGTTTTGTTTTTTATATTTTATTTTTCTCTATCTGGACTGAGTTACATAAGCTAGTGTCCTTATGAAGAAGTTGTATTCTGGATTGTTGTTTATGTGCATGGTACTTAATGTCAGTTGTACATGTAATGGTAAAGACTTTGAGGATTGGAAGTTGCTATATCAACAAATTGTGCCTCACAATATATCTAAATAATCTTTTCACTGAGTATTTTCCCTTCATTGTGTAGGTAGTCAGTGCATAGCTTGTGATGATACCAGAAGTGCTGATTTGTGTATCTTGTTGTTTAGCCTCGGTCAGACCTGATCAACTAGACCTATCCTCAAAGTTGTTCCAGCCTTGACCATTCCACCTTTCTTTCAAACATAGTATATCTAAGATGACATTATCCAATATGACCTTGCGGTTTTTTTAATGGTAGGGTGTGACTGAGGGTGGGTACCTTCCATTTGCAAGCATAGGCAGGACTGGTATAATCTGGTGGGTTTGAGATATTGTTGAAGCTGGTTGTGGAGTGATTATTTCTTGTATTAATCCTGTCACACTGTATTCCTGCTATGGTGGGAATAGGTTAAATGTCATCGCTGCCAGATTCTTGGTAAAACAGTAATGAACAACACACATAGAAAAAGAAGATGCAGCTGATTTTGTCCATTAGTTTGCCTATAATAGTTACTCTTGAGCTATTTATTCTTTTTTTTTGCTTAGGAGCCCAGGTGGAGAGTAAAGTCAGACACAGGAACACAGGTCTGAGAGGGTTAATGTATTTTGTGATGTTGGCCATTATTCTGAATGTTTGCATTTATAGTAATAATGAACTTATTGTAGACAGTGCTCTAGTGTGTTGTCATGCACTATTGGTATTTGTTATTTATGATAGCTATGTATTAGATACAGAATTTTATGTATGTTTGACATTTATGTATGTTATAAGGCTTCCATTATAGTTTGAAATATGGATACCAGTGCATAATGAAATGCTTTTTCCTCCAAACGGTCTTTTTTCTGTTAACTTGTTAGTATTGTCCTGCAGTGAAGTTAGCTTTTTTATATTATGGTTGCTTTGTGTACAAAGACTGCTTTGGTTGTGGTTCTGTATTTCGTTTGTGATTTTCTTGGCTTTTAATGTATTGGTTATTTTTGTAGCAGTCATAATATTATTTGAGACAAGATTGATGTTGGAGTGAAAATCTTTTATAGAAATATACTGGTGATATTTTTAGTTTTCTATGTTGAATTTTGTTGTGGTCTAGGGTATGTTTGAGTGAGATTTCAGTGCTTCGTTTGTCTGTTTCCACACATGGGCATTTTGTATTGGGGTGCACTTATTTCTATTGTAGAGGTTTGTTACCTTCAAAGCTTTGTTATGTTCAGTGTTTTCTTTTTTCTGTCACCTTTTCATCATTCAACCATTTCTTCATCAAAACCAGTTCCTTTTTTGGTTTGTTTTGGCATAATGTATCCAGGATTACATTATCCACGTACATTATTGTTTAGCTCCAGGTCTGTTTTGATCAAGCTGACATAGGATCAGAGGCAGTCTAACCTTGACCTTCGTGTCTTTTAATATATCTAGATTTAAATTATATGATGTGTCTTTCTATTTTTCAAACTGATAGAACATAATTTGAGGAACATGGATGCAATTCTAGATCAAGGAACTGCAGATCTTTAAGGAAGGTAAATAAGATTTTGTGATGCTTATACCTTTCTCAAAGGTATTCATGATGCAGGTGAAGTGAAATAGTTATGATTATTAATCATAAAATATTAATCTCTTTTTTTTTTTTACCTTAACACAATTCTTTGGATTTATGTGAGAAAGGAAATGGGAAATTGTGGTTTGCAACACTACATTACCTTTGATTTACTGCAAAATGACAACAGGATGGTAATATTATGACATAATATGAAAGTAACTAATAATTGTCAACTATTACTGATTTAAGTTTTGAGAAAGTTTAGGTCAGGAGAAAATCTGTCATTAAATTACTAAAGATCAAGATTAATGTATATTACCACCAAAGGAACTCATTTGATAAAGTTGCACCTCTCACAAAGCAATGTTTATACCTACTGTTGCAATACCACTGTGAACAGGTTAGAAACAATTGGTGGAAGAGCTTCAATGGAAACTTACACATGCAAAAGCTTCCTCGCATGCTACTCCACTATATTATGGTTTTACTGCACAATTAAAATCCAGAAAAATGCCTATGATCTGGGATGACTAGAGATAAGTTTAGTCATCATAAACATCTAATATCCACTCCAGAAAATAGAGTGACTCCTCTCATAACCAATGAAACTACTCAACAACTCAAGCACAAGAAATCTATCATATAGATCGTTGTTCAGTCCGGTCAGAGAAAGAATCACCAGAGAGTGATTGTTTAAACTACATTTATTAATTATCCTACCAGTGCAGGAACACATACATTGGATCACTAGAACAAGAGATACATGTTAAGAATAGAGTACTTTTACAGAGTAATACCACCTAGTGCAGTATTCCAACACTGATTAACCTGCCCCCAAAATGATAAACATTCAGGTCTTAGTTAAAGACATCAATGTTATAAACTTCTGAATTGCAGCTTAATCTGCAGAGGGGAGTTGGACACTTGAAGTACATACTTAGTATGTACTTCTAAATGGGCAGTACAGGTATACGCATGTTTCTGCATGTCCAACTCCCAGTGTAAATGGTGTCTTACTTCCCTTGTGAAGTTATACCTTATTAAGAAGCAGAACCCTACTCTGAACTGCAGAGAAGAGTTGGATATGTAGAAGTACATATTTAGTATCTCTGAACATTTCTGATACTGGAGCCTGGTGTTGCCATCCGGTTTCACCAGTCCTCAGTCAAATCGTCCAACCCATGCTAGCATGGAAAGCGGACGTTAAACGATGATGATGATGATGATGATGATTGTACCTGTTTCTTGCATCCTTTCATTTACCCAGTGTATTGACGAGAACACATATTAACTTTTCTGACAAGGAGTTGTGAACTCAAGTATGTTTATGGTTAGGTAGTAAAACTTAAATTAGCGACACATCTACAGTTACTTGTTATGTTATTTTGATATTGTATCATTTTGTTATATTTTTCTGTTACTTTGTACTTAATCAGGCATAACTACATCTACTACCCATAGTATAAACATGTTGCCTAAGATACACTTATGCATGAAATTTCTTGTATTCATCCAACTATATACAAATTTATGCAAATTTGAGTAATCTTGCTCAAATTAGAGAACTTTCTAGTTATAGGTCTTTACCAAATATGTGTACATAAAGATCATCAGTATTGACTTGGATATGTGAGATATGGTTTTATGATGCGAAACCTCTTCTTTTAATATATTCATATGTAAATTGAAACCTTTCATTCTTTTCTATATGAATCTCTTTGTTAAGTTGTTCTAAACACCAGTTTAATAATGCCGAACTTAATTATTTTATAAAATCCCTATAAATCGTTGATTATTCACTTCTCAATCATTTGGTTTTAGTTTCAGTCCCTCTGCATGGCCCTTTGGGCAAGTGTTATCTACTATAGTCCAGGGCTGTCAGAAACTTTTGGTCAATGGAAACTGAAAGAATACCATCACATATTATAAATATTTGTGTGTACGTGTGTGTGTGTATGCGTGTGTGCGTGTTTAAGAGAGAGTGTGTGCTTACATTTGCAATCTTTTATACAAAAATACAATGGGCAGTGTTGTTGTCAGTTTTTTTCTGTCATCAAATTGTTTGAGAATCTTGTATCATTGAAGCTGTGTAATATAAATGATCTCTTGCTTGTAATCAGATAAGGGTTAGTGCTAAGAAAGGTGTCTGGCTGTAAAACTAAGTCTAAAATAACATATTCATCCAACTCATGGAAAAGTAAATATAAAATGAATGAATATAGCTTTATGAGAAAAATGATCGATCAGAAAGAGTTAATGATATAGACTAGTCTAGATTAAAATAACTTCTAGATGTGGGCAGGATAGATGTAATCAATAGAAGGATATGCTCACTGAATGGTACCAAACTGATGAGGATGTCAGCTGGATAGTCATATTCTGTTCAGTTCATAATGCACAACCTAATTATGTTGGCTTCAGAAATTGTCTACAGATATTGATTGAAGAGGCTGAACTTGAATATTTCTACTCGATAAGTGTAGGAGAGAAATGATGATCTCTTTGTTATCTGACTTTGTTCTCTTGGTAGACATCAAGTCACTCTTGTCCCTTATCAATTTAGTTAATTGTCTCAGCTATTATAACAAAAGTATGTTTCATCATCCCTGAGAAAGGTATAAGACTAAATCAATTTTGATAGGATGTGAATGCAGAGTTGTTGAATCATATAGTCACCCACCTAAATAAATGTTCCAGATCCTGTGATTAAACACAGAACCATTTGGAGTAGAATATTTCATTCTTTGAATTATTTAGCAAATTTCATTCTTCAAGATTATTTATCTCTAATGCAAATCTATTTTGTGCTTTAGCCGATATAATCCCTCAGATTAATTTTTACCAATGTTCTTATATGTTTATAGCTCAGCTATTTAACCTATCAACTTTTGTATAAGTTTCTAGTATTCAGATAATCCTGTTTAAAAACTTTCTTTCCTTTCACTTTTTACTCATATAATAGGAAGCTAAATTAAGATTAAGGTTTAGGAGATATAAATAGTCACTTTTGTTGTTTTTTCCTTTTTTTTATAGTTTCATTCTCATTTTAAAAAATTGTTATCATTGACTTCTCTTTCACCTTTAAGTCCTTTTGTTGTTACAAGTCTTTAGGTATTAATTCTCTTTTGATGAACATAAGGTCAATTTTCTGTTGGTATGAACAATGTTAGAGAATAAAGAAATAAAATCATCTTTGTCATCATCATCATTATCATCATTTTGATGTCCTCTTTACCCGACTTGCATTCATCAAATGGAATTATTGAGGAATATTTCCTATAGCTGGATGTTCTTCCTGTCATCAACCTTCACTTGTTCCCAAGTAAGGTAATATTTCCCTTTGTCTGGACATGTTTTCATGGAAGACTGGAAATTCACAACACTGCTTGTATGACGGTGACATTTGCTTACAACCATCACAGGATGTCAAGACACAAAGACACTTTAAAGCAGGAAGCTTACATCATAGAGCAAAAGGTGGTCTCAGTAGGTTGGTATCAAAGGGATTGATAAAATAATGTATATTTTATATAGCCTGTCTAGTTTAAGTTGTACAAGAAGTGTTTGTATGGAAACAGTCAATATTGGCATAGGTCTTTAACCGGATTGAGTTCTTAGTCCCAAAGACTAAGGCCTACTACAAATTTAGGTAAACACTCATCTAAGCTCCAGAAATTCATGATGATTTAAGTTTAAAGTGGCCTTTACTATAAATCTCTAGCAGTTTAAAACAAACACCACTCTGGATAAAATACTTGTTTCTTTTCTTGTTTTTTTTTTTTATCCATTTTATTAATTCCATTTGAATAGATTGTAGACTAGGGATAATTAAATATAACCTTATAGTTTAATTGTCTTTAATTACTTAATAAACAGTGTTTTTGGTAGTAAAAATAAGGATTTCTTATTTTACTTATTGATTTATTTTGCCTTTTATTAGTTTCAGTTTTCATAGCTTACTGGCTTGTTGCCATGGCATTTGTCACTTGTTCTTATTAAGTAGCTAGCATCAGCTGTGTTTTTATATATTTATTTATTGTGTTTGACGGGATTGTATATATGTATATGTTTGTGTAATTTTATGTATATATATTTCTATATTGTGTTTTTGTGTGTGAATACACAGACATGTGTATACATGTGTGTGTGTGTGTGTGTGTGTGTGCGCTCTTGCCATCATCATCCTATATTAAAGTGACAGGGGCAATGAAGAAGATAAAGCGCTAAAATATTCTCCCCTTTCTGCTACTCTGCCTTAAACAGTTCTAAACCACCATCCTCCTTGGCAATCAATCCAACCTGGGGTCACTCATGTTTGACCTGTACCATTTGGCATGTAATAACCCTTAATCTCTTAAGAACTTTGTTAAATGTCATGTACATAAGTCTATAAAGGTAACCAAAATAACCGGAAGCTGTTCAACAATTGTTCTTTATAATAAATTATAATTCCTCTCTATTAGTTTTCCTTTAAAAAAACAACATATATTTTAAAACAAAAATTAAGAGTGTTTTATTTTTATTTTATTCTTCATCTTTTAAGAATTAATATTTCTGTGTTCATATTGTTGGGTTGAGGATGGGGGTGGGATATCATTTTTATTTTGCATTCATTTACATTTCCACCAATTTCAGCTGCTAGAACCATCTCCTCCACTGCCAATGCCACCCCACCTCTCATCACCAACACTGCCACTACCCCCTCCCCACCTTTTCTACTATGTGCAACATAAACCTCCCCTTTTGGCACAACTAAATCAATCCTACCTACATACATTTCTGCTAGTTTTACTCCTTCATTTCTCACTGCTGTTAAAGTTGATAAATCCTATTTCATCTGTCCCCCCCCCCCACCAATTCCACACCAAGGCTTGTTTTTTAAACACTGCCAAATCTAAAAGTTCAGAGACTATTTCAACTATACATTATTTACATTAATTACATTTGATGGATATTTGTCCTCATCTTTGTTGTTAACACATTTCGGCTGATATACCCTGCAGCCTCCATCAGGTGTCTTGGGGAAATTTCGAACCTTGGTTTGCACTCCTAAGGTATTTTTCATGATGATGATGATGATGATGCTATTATTCAGGTCACTGCCCACTATGCCATATGCCCATGGGCATATGGCGTAGTGGTTAAGAGCATGGGCTACTAACCCCAAGATTCTGAGTTTGATTCCAAGCAGTGACCTGAATAATAATAATAATAATAATAATAATAATAATAATAATAACATCAAAAAATACCTTAGGAATGAGAACCCAGGTTCAAAATTTCTCCAAGACACTTGATGAAGATTGGAGGATATACCAGCTGAAACGTGTTAACAACAAACAAGATGAGGACAAATATCCATCAAATGTAATTAATGTAAATAATGTGCATAATTTCTCATCTCTTAAATATAGAACTGTATTTCCACTATTACCTTAAAGCAATGTATCTTCTGGAGGTAGCATGATTTGCTAGAAATAATAGCAATCAATTCACACTCTAGCATCTTCAGTATAACAGAATTACTTTGGGTAATGTAGATCTTGATATACAAATAAAATGGTGTAGTCATGGCTGGAATGCCTCTGATTATAAATCTGTGCAGTTGAGGATCAGCTGACATACAGCTGAATGACAATCTCTACTTAAGTCAGGGTGGATATGGTCTGGGAAAAAAAACGTTTGCTTTCATACTAAAAAGAAAAGGAGAGAGAAAGATTAATAAATAAAGAAGAGAGAACAGATTTAAGTTGTTAACTATCGCCTTCCTTTTCTCATCTTCATCAGTATTAACAACATCCTCTCAGTTCTCTTCACTAAACAGTGGTATCAGCCAAGGAACTGTCATCTTTCTTTTTTTTTAAAAACTCTCCTTCATCAAAAATATCCTGTCATTCATCATCACTAATCTTGAATCATTCCTTGACAGGTGACACAAGCTACAGTCTTTCCTACTTCTTTTTTAATCCTTTAGCATTCAGATTACTCTGTCAAATGTAATGCTTATATATTCACATTGTTTTGAATTAATCATGCATTATCCTGTAGCTTTGAGAGCTCAGTGATGTGATGGTTTACTTTTAGAATGACATTGTAGGGTAGGTGTGAGAGACCAGATCTCGCCTGTTTGAACATAAAACAAGTAGAGTATTTGGGTCTGATATGCTTTGTTTAAATGTTAAAGGATTAAATCCAGTGACTTGTCCCAGCACTAACATCTATGTTTCTGGTTATGTATACATCCTTTTCTCGCAAGAAATGAGACCTTCTCTACTTTGTTGTTCTTCTTGGCAGTGGTCCACACTGAATGAACAGACCTATGATCAAAGGCTTTCTACATAAGACTACTCAGGGTTAAATTATTTGATTGAACAACTGAATTATCATTGTTTAAAAATCCACCAGAGTGGTTGATTTTTTTGGTGCTAATGTATGTAGCAAAGTTGTTATATCCCAAGTGGAGAATGTTCTTAAGTCCTAGAAGTACTGCATATATGGCATGAGGTGTCTAAACTGCATGTGTGTGATGCTTATTTAGTAAAAGGTGCTATCATCTGCATAGGAGTGGTGTTGGCAGTGATGGTGGGGTTAATATAGGCAGACAGCAGGTGATCAAGTGACCTTACAAGAAATCTCCAGTTCAAGAAATGGAATATGGGTAAAACCAGTCTGCAAGCAACTTTGTTGGGAATGTTCTCATGCCAAACATACTACAGAGGGTGATGGATTAATGTTAATTGTATCAAGAAAAAAGTAATATAGTACTGTAGTATATGATAGAATGATAATATTGTAATATGGCTGAGTGTGTGTATGTGTGTATATGTATATGTATGTGTATGTATGAATGTGTGTGCAAGATATGTATATATGCATGTGGATTTACATATATTCATGTATATGTGTGTATGTATTTGTGTGTGTATGTGTTTATGTATATGTGTGGTGTATGTATGTATATGCATATATGTGATGTAGGTAGACTTATCTGTAGTTATGTGTGTATGTATGTATATATACATATGAGTATGTATGTAGATAGATAGACAGTGATTTCAAATTTTGGCTCAATGCCAGCAATTTTGTGGGAGGTGGTAATTTGATTATATTGTCCCTAGTTTTCCACTCATACCTATTTTATCAACTCTGAAAGGGTGAAAGATGAAATTGATA
>NC_142938.1:23227103-23324603 GCF_046866305.1 Octopus bimaculoides | reverse complement strand
CTTCCTATCACTTTCTCTTGCCCCAGACCACAGGTAATAGTCCAGTAGGAGATTGTGTAAAGCCTGCAAAAGAAAGAATAAAAACAAATAATGATAATATGTCTCAAATATTGTTGGTTACATCAATCCAATATTCAATTACTGAAGGATGAAAGGCAAATAGTATAAAACAAAAGTAGATTGTGCAGTATCGCTGGTATTGCATTGATTTTTATATGGATAAAGATGATGTTTTATTCATGTTTGATTGTCCTTGCATAAATAACCAACTTTTTATTAAGTCCTTGTAGAAAAACGAAGCCATGAGTACTTCTAGTGTTTAAATTGTCTGTCATTTTCAAGTCATCTTGACATTTGGTATTGTTCTAATGTGAAATGACAGTAAGATTAACAGAAAGCAGTGAAGTTTCATGATGGGGATTGGGTTGAATATATTCTGAGATTTTAAGTTTCTGGTGGGCTTTAATCCTTCCTCCAAATTATGGCTAAATAATTATTAGCCTAAATAATGTTGAACAACTATTATTTTACGCATACATTTAAATGTATGTGCATCCACACTTCTACACACATATGCTCACATACGTATATGCAAACAATAGTGTTCCCTGTATGAATTCAAGGCATGCAAAACTGAATGTGAATAACAAAACAGATTTTAATATATTTTTCATTTTTATGAGAGACAGGTAGAAAGAGAATTCATGCGATGTATGCTATATATATCCTATTTCAATTATTAGGCTTTGATTTTTAACATCATATATGCTGGTTGAAGTACCAGGAGCCACCCATCATAGATATGTGTGTGTGTGTGTGTGTGTGTGTGTGTGTGTGTGTGTGTGTGTGTGTGTGTGTGTGAAAGTATGACATTTATATATGTCTTCTTGCACATGGTGTGTGTGTGATGTGTCTACCTGTGTATTGTGGATGCATGATACTCATTTAATAATTCTTGTGCCTTTGTGCAAACTTTTGTGTGTATTTTGTATGTTTAAAGATATTAAAAAAATGCTGTATTGTGTGTGTGTGCATATGTTTGTTCATGCACACATGTGCGTTTCTTTATCTATGCACTTGTTGCTCTCTTTCTCTTTCCACATGGTAGATATTTCACAACACCACATAACACGTTTAACACCTACACCAACACATGAACACTTACTGACATTTATTGTAATATATATTTTTCGTTGTACTGTTAGCTATTCATTATAAATGTGTGTGTGTGATGTGTGTGTGTGTGTGTGTGTGTGGTGTGTGTGTGTGTGTGTGTGTGTGTGTGTGTTTGAGTGTGTGTGTGTGTATATCTGAGTATGGTAACTAGGTAACGTATGTGACAGTGACATGACCTGCTAAGACTTTACAAAAGAATCAAGTTTCTTGTTGTCGCCCCAAAGTCTGGGCCTGTTGCTGGCACTCTGTACTGACCCTGCACTACTGTTACAAACAAACTTACATTAAAGTGATGATGGTGGTCACTAGATCTTCAATGAATATATATTTAGCCATTACTGTTAATTTATATTGTTTTAGAAATTGCCTTTCTTACTGGCTGGTGTGCTCTTTTGAATATTAATTTTTCTTTAACCTTTTCTTAATTTGGAAACTATTTTCTTTGTGTGTGTGACAATATGGTGATGAAATGAATAAAAGTTGAAGTCTGTTCTTCATCACATATCTATTGTTACTTTAGAAAGAAAAAAAACAGAGATTCAAAAGACAGAGTTCATTTTACAATATCATGTAGGAATTTTTCTGTGTGGTGATGAATATTGATATACTGGAGTGGTTAGCTTATGTAGCATTTCTTATATTTTGCTGATAGCCATGTTTTTGAAACAGGTTCAGAAGAGAAAAGTTGTGATGGCCTTGTTGATTGGTAGTATCTGTTAGAGAAAGAATTTCATTTGCATTCATGCTTTGTTGCTTATGACTGTTTGCTTCTGTAGTTTTTACCTGTCAATAGCTTTTATCTCATCAACTTGTTGCTCACTGATCAAGTAAGTTCCCACCTCTGTCTAACTCTGTTCCTCTGCAAGCTGTTTGCTACATTTTTTATAAGCTGTGATTAACATAAGCAAAGTTTGATTTATTTTCAATCAACAATTTTCATTTGTTCTCCATTGTTGTCCTTTGATACTGATCTCTATCCATATTTTCATTGATGACCCCGCCCACTCCTACTTTGCCATCAAAGTACCTCTTCTCTCCTACCTCCACATGTTTCAATCTCTCATACTCTGCACCTGCCTCTCTTCCTCACCCACCCCTGCAACCTAACCACCAGGCTGTCTCCCTTTTACCTCCACATATACTGTATCATCATTTCTATTCCACTGCTCTGCATCATTTCTATTCCTCTACCCATACACTCTTTCTTGGTACCTTTGCTCCACCTGTTCCTACCCACCTTGCACCTTCAAGGTACACTCTGACACTTCATTACCACTTATATCACTTTCCAACTTCCCACTCCACCCTCTCTTCTAAAATGCAGGTGGTTGTACTGCCCCTCTACAGTAAGAAATCCTTTCTACTCTAGCCCTTTCTCACATGCCTCACCTCTCTCCTTATCTTCCCAGTATAAAGTCTCCCTCCCCACTCGAGGGTCATAATCTTGCAAGCTGCTTGGTAACCTTACAAGTGCTGATGGTACACTTAAGTGATTGTCATTAGGAAGGGTATCCAGTCATGGAAACCATGCCAAACAAACACTGGAGCATGATGCGGTCTTTGGGCCCATCTGATCCTGTGAAAGTATTCAACTTTTGCCTGCATAGAACATAGACATATGATGATGACAATGACAAAGAAAAAAGAATTTTGGATTTGTTAGAATTTTTGATAACATCGTTCAAAGAGTAGGATGTGTAGTTGTTGAGTGTCATTGGTTAGATTTTTTTTTGACATCATCACATTACAAGTTGTTTTCACCAGATTCCAAAAATTCCGTGAAAATTTTTGATCGGATTTTTACTGATGCAACAAAATACCAGTTACCACATTTTATGTTTGGAAACCAAGAGTTTCCAAGTTCAAATCACAGTATTGATCTGATGTGTGTGTATTTATGTGTGTGTGTGAATGCATGTTCACATGTATTTAGTAGATGTCATTAAGTATTTGAAGATATATTCTATTATTATATATAAACATATCAGTAGAGCATCAGACAAATGCCTTTTGCTGTTTATTCATGTCCCCTTATGTTGTGATTTGAAATTTCACTGAAGTCTAATAGATTTTCACCCTTCCACTGACAATAAAATAAGTACCAGTGAAGTCCTGTGATTAATTAGATCAATGGTTCTTAACCAGGGTCCGTATGGCCCTTGTGAGTCCATATAAGATTTTCTTGTTGAAATTTATGTGCCATAAGTTGCTTACACTTATACAATACATAAAAGATTAAAAATTTTTTATACAATTCCTAATAATATTCAATCATAAAAATACAGTAAGATTTTTTTTATATACATTGAATGAATGTGGAGGTCCAGTAGAGTAAAATAGGAATCAAATGGGTCCATAGGCAAAAAATAGTTTACACTCACTGGATTAAACTGACTATGCACATCCCCTCAAAATTTGGGGGGTTTTTGTGTCTATGATAAAAAATAAAACCTCAATATTTATACATAAAGCGAAAACATGTTTTTTTTTTCTCTGTGGATGTAACTCTATATGCATATGACATGTGTGTGTATACATGAATGCACACATAACATACACACACACATGCATGTGTGCTCACATGTGAAGAATTACATAACATAACATAAACGATATACATTACTTTTATATAAGAAGTAAATTTATACCCTTGCTTTTAAACAATTTTCTTTAGGATAACCTAAATATTTACCACCATCATCATCATCACATGATTTATTTTGGATAACAGATGTAATTATATAAACTGATCTCAGTGAGAAAGTATTCAGGGTTTTGATGAGGCCAAAGTTAACTGTAATCCAACTACACAATTCTGCAGTTGTTAACTCTGCAAATTCTCTCATAACAACAACCTTGTAATTGTTTTCAAATAACGCTTGAAATATAGTCTTGTATAGAATACTCATTACATATAAATACATGCACATATGTATGCATGCCCACACATAATATATGTATGTATTTGTGTATGTGTGTGTGTAGCTTATATAAGCTAATCTAAAAAATTGATGAACTTGTTGATATAACTGATGTATCCTGGAGCTCCTCCCAATGAAGTTTGAGTGAGAAATTGCAAATGAAAAGAGTTGCAGCAAAATTTGTGCCTCACTTGCTCAGAGAAGATCAAAAGCAGTCATGACTGAATGCATGTTGTGAACTGAAAGAACAGTTGGAAGTTTTAAAAGGTCATCACTGGTGACAAATGCTGGTACTACGGAATTTGCAGATATGGAAGAGGTGAAGAAAAAAAATGACAGAGGCATTAAAAGGCATCACTTTGCAAGAGTTCCAGAACTACTTTGAACAGTGGAATATGTGTCTGGAACGATGCATTGCTTCAAATGGAGAATACTTTGAAGGCAATAAAAGTGTAAACACGTAAAACTAAATGAATATTGCAAAATTCTGATTTCTTTTGGGTGCCCCCTCTTATATACATGTATGTGTGTATATATGTTTGTATGTATGCCATGATAGATTGCTAACCACTACAAGCATTTTTTTTTCTCTCCTTGTTTCTTTCTGTGTTCCTTTCTGTGGAAGAGCGTAGGCTCGAAACGTTAAAGACTTTTTCAATTCCCAAGCGTTATACTAATACATCTGTTTGTTTTCTACACCACCTGTCTTCGTCTGTTGTTTTTTTTGTGTGAATTCTCCCCATATATATATATATGTGTGTGTGTGTGTGTGTGTGTATATATATATATATATATATATATATATACAAGAAATATCGCCATCCGTTTTAGAGAAAAATTTGTAGTTTAGAATCAGTAGTTCTTTGACTGCTGTTTCTGAATTTTCAGTATGTTGGAGAAGCAACTCAATTGCTAATCCCTTATATTTATGATGATATATATATATATATTTATATATATTTATATACATACATACATATTTGTGTATGTATACATGTTTGTATGTAGGTATATACATATACATGCATGTGTGTATGTATGCATATATATATATATAAATACACACACTCAAAATAATCACATAAATACATTTCTTTCTCTCTTTCTCCCTCTCTCATTTACACACACACATACACATACACGTATACATTGAAGAACAGCAACAATATATAATGTTGCATTATTTTCATTACAAATGAGGTTTTTATAAGTGAAGTTAAAAGGGTTTTAATTAACCAGTGTTTGTTCAACAATGTTAAGATGATTCGATTTTTCAATATATTATTTGTGGACAGTAATATATCAATATCAATGTTTTATTTAATTTTATTTAAGTTGTAGCAGTATATTTAAAGGATCAGCTCTCCACTAAAGATAATCATGGATTTAAATACCCTGTGATATGTATCCATATTGTATATTAATAATGAATGGTCAAGTTATTTATGGAAGGCATCCAGCAGTAAATTTATAACTAATAAATAAATAAATAGGTGAAGTTGAATTTTATAGATGGCTTTAAAATAGGTACAAGCATGGTAAAAAGATCACTTCCCAGCCACATGGTTCAGGGTTCAATTTCAGTGCATGGCACTTTGGGTAAGTATCTTCAACCAAAGCCCTGTGAGTGGATTTGGTAGATGGAAACTGGAAAAAGCTCATTATATATGTGTATGCTTATATATATATATATATATATATATATATATATATATATATATATATATATATATATATATACATACATACATATATATGCACACACACACACACGCACACACATACACACACTCAAACATGCATGTATGTATGTATCTATCTATCTTTGTGTGTCTTTGTCCCTTTGTCCTTCACCACCACTCGACAACTGCTCATAGTTTATTTACATCCCTATAACCTAACAGTTCAGCAAAACAAGGCCAATAGAATAAGTATCAGGCTTGAAAACAAAAGTACTGAAGTTGATTTGTTTGACTAAACCCTTCAAGGCAGTGCCTTGAAGATAAAATGAGCCATCAGTTTAATTTGATGAAATTTACTATTAAGAAGTTACAAATGATGTCCACAAGATGAAGCATATTTGGTTTTTAAACTGAAGGCACTGGAATCTCATTAATTAAGATAAATTTGTTTGCAATGTGGAATAGAGCAATGTGATATTTTGGGCCTATCCAGTTGTATGAGAAGAAACAAAGAGCAAATGTTTCTCCCTAGATTCTGTTTCATTTATTTATTTATTTTATTATTTTTACTCTTGGTTTCTTTCTTTTTTCAGGTAGAAAAAAATGATAGTACTCCTGATATCTTTTCAAAGTCTTTGAGACTGGATGGGAGGGAGAGAGTGGATATACTTAAACTAGAGACTTGATCTAAATACTTACAATTTGAGTGGCCCTGCTAAAGTTATCCAAAGACGAGGTCATGATATTAAACTGGGCAAGGAATTAAGTCTACCAACCAAACTGATTCCAGTAGAATTTGAACTCAGAATACAAAAAACAAAAGCTTCTCAATAATGCTTTAATGATTCTGCTAGTCTGTCACCCTAGAGTGATACTTCTATTTATTATACCAAGAAAGATGAAAGGTAAAGTTGACCATGATGGGATTTGGCTTAGAACACAAAGCATTTTGACTGATACTCTAATGACTGTTTAGCTTAAGAGACTGATCTGAGAAGATTAAGGTAAAGAAAAACAATAAAAGAAAAAGAAAACATTGCATGTTTGTTAAATCCTGAGAGGTCTTAAAAGGGCCAGTGGTTAGCTGTGGTTAATTAAATAAATGACAAATAAATCCCCCAATGTTCTACAGTGGGTGACGAATGATCTGGTACAACTCGGTGGGCACAGATATGTCCAATTAAATACAAAAATCAACAAATATTTTTAGGCCCTTTCACCTACTAAAGTCTGGTTGGCCTTGAGGACACTTCTAATCATACTCCTTTTTCAAGGCAGTATTTTATGACCAGATGCTCTTCTTGTTGCTAACTCTTTGTATTACCTCCTGTGACATGCAGGGCTATATGTGTCTTTCAAAAACAGATAAACAGAGTGTATATAGAATTAAGCATAGTATCTGAATACACAATGAAAGATATACAGTAGATTCGAACTCAAGATTTATCAGTTAATAATCTAACACCATAATTAAATCCACCATCTATTGTGGAGCAAAGTGTTTTAGCTCTAAGTACACAACCAAAAGTTATAGCAAGTTGTGAACCTAAGACTTGGCAGTAAACAGTACAGCTCCTTAATCACACATCCTTTAAATTCTTTTGAAAGACTGAAATCTTTTAAAATATATTGTTTCTGAAACTTAATATTGTGTGAAATTAATATTTTAAAAGAGCTGATATTATGAAAACATAAAAAGGGAAACTATGATGATCTTTATGAACACTCTTGTTATTGAGCTATGATGTCACCAATGAAAGCATGACTAATGAATCAATGAGGGTGGGGGTTCTATCAAGCCAGTAGGCTCCTGGATAGGGAAGTTATTGAGTCAATAATGTAATTTCTACAAGGTTGCTCAAACTGCTAGAAATAACAATTAAATCTCCTTAAAAATCATGCCCTATTGTCTTTGAAAAAAAAATAATACATAGATAATTTAGTCTTAGATAAATTATATTATTATATTATATTATATTATATTAAATTATATTATATTAAACTATATTATTGTATTTACTCATATGACATAAGAAATTTAATATCATCATAATTTAATATGTGTTTTCCATGCTGGCATGGGTGTGATGGTTTGATAAGGGCTGCCAAGCCAGAGGACTGAGCCAATGGGAAAAAGGATAGCATGGTCATAGTTATAGTGCTTTTGATTATAGGTCCACTCAGTCAGGTCTATCCAGGGCCTCAATGTCAGCAACAATAGCAATTATTGTATATTATTGTATTTACTCATATAACATGAGAAATTTAATATTAAAGAAATCAGATTCAAAGACTGAAGTGGAGGGGGGGGTAGTTAGCATTATACTTGATTGTAGAAAAAAGACAAGAGAATAAAACATACCAATGGTTTTTAGGTACAAAATGTTACAGTTGCCTTAACTTCACAATCATAGAGTCAAGTAAATATAGTACATTTTCATTGTCTTTTCTTTTTTTTAACATATCTTGATCCAGCTTTGTTGTACTTAGTAAAGATAAACCCACCTATCCAAATGCCATTATTATTATTGTCATTATTTAAGGTGGCAAGCTGGCAGAATAATTAGCACACTGGGTAAAATGCTTAGTGGTATTTTGTCTGTCTGCACGTTCTGAGTTCAGATTTTGCCGAAGTCGACTTTGTCTTTCATCCTTTTGGGGTCAAGAAATTCAGTAAGTAACAGTTAAGCACTGGGGGGGGGGGCGCAATGTAATAGATTAGCCCCCATCACCCAAAATTTTAATAGAAAATATTATTATTGTCATCATTTGTTTTTTGTTTACCCTTTAGCATTTAAACCAGCCATATCTGACCAAAACATTCTACCTGTTTTATTGTTCAAACTGACCTAACTGAGCATTTCACAACTATCTACAATGTCATCCTAAAAACAGTCACATCTTCAAAATCTCAAAGCTATGAGATAATGCATGATTAATTCAAAACAATTTTATTACATAAGCATTACATTTGACAGAGTAATCTGAATGCTAAAGAGTTAAATATCCATTTTCTATGCTGGCACGGGTTTACAATATGTTTGTTCATTTTCTATCAATTCTGACTTCATTCCAAATGTTTTTTAATCTCCTTATTATACTATCAGCTTACATTTTACATGCCTAGCTTGTACCATCATTTCACGTGGCCGTTGCCAGTACCGCCTGACTGGCCTTCGTGCGGGTGACACGTAAAAGCACCTACTACACTCTCTGAGTGGTTGGTGTTAGGAAGGGCATCCAGCTGTAGAAACTCTGCCAAATCAGATTGGAGCCTGGTGTAGCCATCTGGTTTCACCAGTCCTCAGTCAAATCGTCCAACCCATGCTAGCATGGAAAGTGGACATTAAACGATGATGATGATGATGATGATGATGATGATGATGATGATGATGATCTCTCCATACCAGTGCTTTCTCCAATACATAGCTGAATCCTAGTAGCTTTCTCTACTCACATATGATCAATCTTTCTCTTAAATCAATATTGTATATCTAAAGAATCTTATTCAGTTCATTTTTTTTAGCCATTTTAGTTCTTCTTTGCTTATATCCCCATATTTCACTGCCATACACCACAGATTTTATATACACTAGATGACATTTGTATAGAGGCAGAAGTCCATTTTTGCTTGCAGAGCTAACAGTTCAGTAAACCTTTACAACCTTTTAATACAGTAGCCATTATAGTTATTCCAGCTCTCTGCATGCTAAGTTGAAATCTTGCTGAGGTCATCTCTGCCATTCTTCTTTCTCTTGCTTGCACACACGCACACACGTGTGCGCACAGGCCATGGGAAACCACTTGCATTGTCTGTGATATCAGTAAAGATAGAAGGTCCTAACTGACAGTTAAAAATCCCCAGACACCTTGGAAGAGCCATCTGTATTCCAAGAATTTGGTGGTTGCAGATGATGATTTATAAATAAATTTGCAAGTTCACAATCCCTTAGGGATTAACTTTGTTGATCATATCTCAGGATTTTCTAGATTCAAGCATTTACAAAAAAAAAAAAAAAAAAAGCAAGAGAGAGAGAGAGAGTTTGTTATAAATAAAGGAGCTTATGGTTGGGATATATTTTATCTACATGATCAGCTCTGAACTACCATCATTTACTTGTCATCATTTGCATCAAGAACTATAATCAGTTATGACAAATACAATTGTAAACATTCACAACAATAACATCAACATTTCCTCTTTTCACCAATGCCTCTATCACTACCCAATGGTATTGATACACTGAAAAGCTATTTGCCTTTACAAACTAATATTCTCTCTAATATTTTACTACTACACCAATAATAAAACAACAGTAAAACCTTTATAAAACAAGCATCAGTGTGTAACAATAACAGAAAACATGCTTACAAAAACATTACAAACAACAATAACAACAACAACAGTACCGGGAGACATTCTACTGTACATTCCTTAATCATTTGCATCAATACTTGAAGCTAATATTTTTCAAACAATTCTTTTTTCTTTCTGCTCCCTGTAGTAAAGCCTAATTATTACTGTCCATTGTTTCCAATGACAACACTCCCATATTTGTTTTGTTTGTGTGTGTATGTGCATGTGTATGTGTGTGTGTGGTCTGTGTCTCAAAATCAATCTAGAGACCAATCGATAATATGAGACGTTTCTTGCCAGTCAGTGTTGCTATGAACTGTTCACTCACCAACGGAAGCAACTTCCTCTTCACAAACATCTCCAAGTATTAAAAACATCATCTATTGATACAGGCATACATTTTTATTGACCAGTGGATGACTGTGGAAGTATGTGTGTGTGTGTGTGTTTGAGATAGAGAGTGGAAGAGAGAGGGGGGGAGATAACTCTGAAATTTGGCTGTCGTAAATTAAGAATATGTGTAGGGATGATAAAGTGAGTAGTCACCTTAAATTCATGTTATAAACTTCCACCATATATTTATTAAATCAATGAGAAAGGGACCTCTACCGGATCACTCCATCTGCTGGAAGCAGCAGCCAGTTCTCCCTCAAATTGTACCTGACCATATTTTTTAAAAATGACATATTGGATAATGTGATTTTGGGTTCCTTGCACATAGGATAAAGACATGATGGCTATGGTTGGAATTCTTTTGATCATATGACCTGAGACTAAACAACAGCAATATATTTCATAAGAAAACAAAACACCAGTGATTTTATTTATCTATTTATTCATTTGCTTTTAGGGATATATGGGCTGTTGTTGTTTAGCCCCTTGTCAACCCTTATTGAGCAGACCTATGGCCGAAGGCCTTTCGATCATAACTATCTCTTCTTTTTTGAAAATTTGAAAGTTACACGAATGAAATGCATACATGGTTGCTAATAAACCATTGGTACACAAAATCCCAATCACTTATATGCATGCATAGTTTACTCATGCTGTGTGTATATGTTGTCCCAGCACTTATACACCTGCGGAGTCTTTTTGTGGTTTTGTTGCTCAAATTTCACCTCATTAAGCAAATGAGTTCCTTATCACTTCTACATGCTCATAGTCTGCTTGCAATTCATTGATTGAATTACAGCTTGTAATGTGACTTTAATTTTCTTTTGGGAAAAAACCATTTGTTATTCAATTTGTTTGTTTAGAGAATCATTTGTTTATGTACACCGCAATGTGTGTGTGTGTATATATATATATATTTATATATATATATATATATATATATATATATATATATATATATATATATATATTAATGCCTCTCGCTATGAGTGACTCTAAGGTCAGACTACCATAAAAAACACATTTTTACCATTTTTTATGGTAGTCTGACCTTAGAGTCCCTCATAGCGTGAGGCATTATTGTATAGTAATGCCCTTATAT
The DNA here is from genome assembly GCF_046866305.1 of Octopus bimaculoides. Classification (NCBI taxonomy): domain Eukaryota; kingdom Metazoa; phylum Mollusca; class Cephalopoda; order Octopoda; family Octopodidae; genus Octopus; species Octopus bimaculoides. The sequence goes on along the minus strand of NC_142938.1, from coordinate 23,312,972 downwards.
AAATAAATATATATTTTGGGAATAAATGTTGGGTTTTTTTCCCTTATGAGGTTTTTTTCCCTTATGAGGTTTTTTTCACGCTAGCTACTAAATAAATTCTTGTAAAAGAATTCATCCTATTATTGAATTTATATATATATATATAACAGACTCTAAACACTTCTTACTACAAAGTTGTATTGAGTAGTTTTATATTTTTGCACTACAAAAAACAAACATGTATATTTATTTTTATATGTAAACCATTTTTGTTTCATTTCAGTTTCACCACTTTGGAAAAGAATGGTTTACTCTTCTACAACAGCCGATTCAATGACGAGCATGATTTCATTGCTCTGGAGATAGTAAATAGCCAAGTGCAGTTTTCCTTCTCTCTTGGTGCTAACAAAACATCCGTGAAGGCAGAAATTGATGGTGGTGTAAGTGATGGCAAATGGCATGAAGTGACTGTGGAGTACCACAATAGGGTCAGTATTATTGCTAGTGTTTGTCACTCATGCTTCTCTTTCAGTGTGTGTGTGTGTGTGTGTGTACTACATGCATTTACACAAGCACAATTTGGCTCTGAATATATATGATTGTGTGTGTTTTATTTATATATATATATATATATATATATATATATATATATATATATATATATATATATATGTGTGTGTGGTTGGAAAGAAAGTCCTGTTGCATTTCAAGATGGGAAAGAAACAAATGTTTCTTTGGCAGAAGCACAGGGGCAATAACACTGAAGATGTACAGAAAACAGATTCCATCACATGCCAGGGGGAAAAGCTAAAAGTAGTTGATAACTTCCGTTACCTCGGTAACCAAATCAATAGTGGTGGGGGATGCTCTGAGAGCATAGCTGCTAGAATAAGAATAGCCTGAGCAAAGTTCAGGGAGCTCCTACCTCTGCTGGTAACAAAGGGCCTCTTGCTCAGAGTGAAAGATTGACTGTATGATGCATGTATGCGAATAGCCATGCTACACGGCAGTGAAACGTGGGCTGTGACTGCTGAGGACATGAGTAGGCTTGAAAGAAATGCTTCGCTGGAAGTGTAATGTCAGTTTGCATATACGACAAAGTGTAAGCACCCTGAGAGAAAAGTTGGACATAAGAAGCATCAGATGTGGTGTATAAGAGAGATGACTGTGCTAGTATGGTCATGTGTTGCATATGGATGAGGAGAGCTGTGTGAAGATGTGTCACACTCGAACAGTGGAAGGAATCTGTGGAAGAGGTCAACCCAGGGAGACATGGGATGAGGTGGTGAAGCATGACCTTCGAATGTTGGGCCTCACAGAAGCAATGACAAAAGACTGAGGCCTTCGGAGATATGCTGTGATTGAGAGGACCCAGCAAGTCAAGTGAGATTGTAGCTGTGGACGATGCCAGTGTTGCATAATTGGCCCGTTTCAAAGTACCCTTCAGTCATTGGGCAATATACTGTGCTTGAGAAGACCTATTTAGTCAAGCGAAATCGTAGTTGTGGCTGATGGGCACCCATGCCAGTGGCACGTGAAAAGCACCATTCAAGTGTGGTCTATGCCAGTGCCAGCTGACTGGTTCCTATGCTGGTGGTATGTAAAAAGCACCATTTGAGTGTGTTTGATGCTAGTGCTGCCTGACTGGCCTCCATACCAGTGGCACATAAAAAGCACCCACTATTCTCTCGAAGTGGTTGGTGTTAAGAAGGACAGCCAGCTGTAGAAACCTTGCCAGATCAGATTAGAACCTGGTCCCACCTCCTGGCTTGCCAGTCCTCAGTCAAACCGTCCAACCCATGCCACCATGGAAAGCAGACATTAAACGATGATAATGAATAAAGCTAAATCTCCCCTTGTCATTGATAATATAATCTCATCTTTTTGGCAAATTATTGATCCTTATGATATAAAATTGTTGTCAAACCAAAGAAGCACTCAATATAATTTTAAATATTCTCATAATTAATAGATTGTTTTTTTCCTCTAAATATGTTGCAATGATCTGAAAAGTTGATAGATGGAGCAAGATCAGGAGAGTAAGGTGAATGAGGAAAGATATCCATATTTAGTGCCATAATCTGTTCCTGAGTGATTTGGTCAATATATGATCTTACATTATCATGTAAGAGCAACACACCCTTATGATTGACCAATGATGACTCCTTTTTCTGAAATTTTTGTGCAATACTTCCAATTGATGGTGGTACTTCTCTCCATTAAGTGTTTCATTTTAGCTTAACACTTCATGGTTAGACAACATCCTTCACATCCCAACAAACGCAGAAGAAACTTTTTGGGGTGTAGTCCTGATTTGGTGATGGATTCCCCTTTCCATTGATTGCTAAACATTGTCATTTTTGTTGGAAATGATTATACATAGAACCCACTTTTCATCACTTGTGATGATTCTACCCAAAAAAGTTTTGATAGCAAGTCTACTCTTCAATAACAAGCAGAGGGCAACTCTTTGATCATGCTGTGAAGCAGTCAAATGATGATGTACCCACTGACCAAGTTTAGACATTTTTTCCTAGTTCATGAACATGTTTTATGATTGAAGTGTGACTTGAATTGAGCTGTTCTGTTAATTTTCATGCAGTCCGATTGAGGTTTTCTTAGACTACAGTTTTCATAAATTCAACATTGACAGAACTTGGTCTTCCAGATCGAGGAGAAAATTTTCTTGGTTGAAACTGGTCAAACCATCATTGGTATGTCCAGTCACTTAAAGTCTCATTTCCATAGATAAAACAAATATTTCTCACTGCTATCATTGCTGAAGGGCTCCTTCAGGATTCATGCAGCATGCAGAATTTATAGATGACTTTAAAATAGGTACATGCAGAATTAATTTAATTTAAATGGTAGTCTCTCAAGTCTGAGACAGACAATTCTGCAATTTCTTGTTGAACAACCTGCACAGATGATTTGTTTGTTGTGATCAAATTAAATCAACATTGCCAGTACAAGTGCATGGTGTGGCATACATCAGATGTTGAAGTGATTGCAGAGCAATGTAGTATTTTGTTCAAGCACAATGCACCACCCTGGAATTGAATCCATAATTTTGCAATCATGAATCCACAAGGCTACTCTCACTTCAGAATAATATATTAAAAATCCATGGCTGAAAAGGTTACTTTATATCCATTTGGAAGACTTTTTTTTACCGTTTCTTTTATCATGAAATAATAATTGTAAAACACAAAATATCAAGACAAGATAAACAATGTGTGTTTTAATTTTACTATTTCTTTCAGACGGCGACCTTATCTTTGGGTAGGGACTGCGATTTAGGTGTGGCCATCCACTACCGACATCTTTTTGACAACTACAAATGTGCTAATCGAGTCACTATGATTCTGGAAGACAAGTAAGTTTTTTTCTGCTCATCAAACTTATTGTTATATTTTGTTGTTGTTGTTGCTTGATAAAATTAGTGAAGATGAATTAAAAAGATCTGTAGCACAGGCAGAAATTGTCATTTGAACCCTTGATACCTGTGTCTACTTGTAAGTATGAAAACTTATAGATATCTATATTAGCTTAGACTAAAGAAAAAAGTCCTGTTGACCTAGATGCTTAACCCCAACCTAAAATTGTGTTGCCACTATGACCAGAGGAATCTTTACAACCATATCCATGTATAATGCTTACACCTTCCCTTTCTTTATAAGTGAAAGGTTGATTGTCCCCTTAAGCTTTAAATCACTAGATAAGAAACAAATAAAATCAGGGACAGTTAGAATTCTACCTAGAATTAATTACTAGCCTTGGCTATGTCAAGATGGCTTTTTTATGTATTCTTCTTTCCCCACTTAGATTTTAAATGTTGTCACAACAGTAATATGTCTATTCTGCTGAAATAAAATTTTCAGTAAATTTTCTATATCCTTGTGCAGCTGAAGATTGCTCTGCATTTTAATGTAATGCTAGCATTACTTAAATAAATGGAGTAGCATGAAATGTGCGTACTGCAATAACCCTTAAAACCCGTGTTGCTTTTTTTGATTTTTGATCACCTTGTTTTTGAAATTATTTGGATAATACCATACTTTATTCTGGTGCCACATTCAATTTTTAATCTAAATTTTATATATATATATATATATATATATATATATATATATATATATATATATATATATATATATATATATATATATATTACAATGGAATAATTACTATGATTAGTAATATATATATATTGCCAGTGTTGCCTTACTGGCACATGTGCTGGTAGCACGTGAAAAACAACATTTGAGCACGGTCGTTGCCAGAACCGCCTGACTGGCCTTTGTGCCAGTGGCACATAAAAGCACCCACTACACTCTCAGAGTGGTTGGTGTTAGGAAGGGTATCCAGCAGTAGAAACTTTGCCAGATCAGATTGAGCCTGTTGAGCCTGGTGCAGCCTTCTGGCTCACCAGTCCTCATTCAAACCAGCATGGAAAGTGAATGTTAAACGACGACAATGATGATATATATATATATACATACATACATGCATATATATATATATATATATATATATATATATATATATATATATATATATATATATATATGCATGTATGTATGTATATGTGTATATATATATATATATATATATATATATAAATATATATCATCATCATCATCATTGTTGTCATTTAACCTCTGCTTTCCATGCTGGCATGGGTTGGACGGTTTGACTGAGGGATGGCAAGTCAGAAGGCTGCACCAGGCTCCAATCTGATCTGGCAAAGTTTCTACCGCTGGATGCCTTCCTAACAACCAACCACTCTCAAGTGGTACTCCTTATGTGCCATCAGCACGAGACCAGTCAGCTGGCATGGGTGCCAATCAGGTAGTACTGTCATCGGCCACGACAATGATTTCACTTGACTCAACAGGTCTTCTCAAGCGCAGTTTATTGCCCGATGATTGAAGGGTACTCTTAGATGGGCCAGTTATGCTGCACTGGCATACGCCATAGTTACCGTCTCACTTGGCTTGCCGGGTCTTCTCAAGCATAGCATATGTCTATATCTATCTATCTATCTATCTATCTATCTATCTATCTATCTATATATATATATATATATATATATATATATATATATATATATATATTTATATATATGTATATGTATATAAATGCATATATACATATAAATATATACATATATATATTAGATATGTATATGTATGTTTACTTATATGTGTGTATATATATGCATATATATATATATATATATATATATATATATATATATGTATATGCATATATATATATATATATGTGTATATGTATGTATATATATATATATATACACATGTACACACATAAGCACACATTTACATATGCACATACACACATTTTTATGTCTTTATGTGTGAGTGTATGTGTATAAGTGTTTGTGTGTGTGTATATATATATATATATATATATATATGCATATACTCATTTACTATTTGTTTTTACATAACTGAACGCAGCGTCTCCAATTCGTAAGTAGTTTTTAGTAAACTTATATTTTCCGACGCCACTCTATCTCTTTCTCTTCCTCTATCATTTTTCCCCCTCTCGTTCTTCCTCTTTACTACTATGTATCTTGCTTTACCCCTCTCGTTTTTCCTCAGTTACTTCTACGTATCTCTTTTTTCCCCCTCGTACTTCCTCTCTTTCTCTTTTCCTCTCGTTCCTCACCTATTCTTCTACTTCCTCCCTTTGTTTCTCCCTCTACCACTCTCTCTCTTCCCCTTACACCGGCATGGTCACATGCTTCCGGTCAATAATCCTTTTCTTCCTTGGCTATCGCCGAGCAAACATGCGTAACTACTTCGTCCCTTTCAAGTTCGTGCCTCACAGCGTTCATACACAAATAATTTTTCTCGTCTGGCCGTAAAGCCTTTTCTGTTTGTTTTCCTGTCTTGTTTTTTGTCCGCCACTACATTCCTCCATGGCAAGATTTAATTTGTGTATACAAATTTAATTTGCGGTCCATGGGAAGAGCTGTTTTAACGATGCGTCCTGCCCAGCTCTTCGAAACGCCAGTGTTAAAACAGGGGTAGCTGATGAAGTAGAATGTTCTCTATGTGGCTTGTGTGTTTTCTCGTCAACATTTTGTTTGCAATGTCCTGTACCCAGATATGCACCTATACATACAGGTGGATGTCGGTACGCACATACCTGTACGTATATATGCATATACTCATTTACTATTTGTTTTTACATGACTGAACGCAGCGTCTCCAATTCGTAAGTAGTTTTTCGTAAACTTATATTTTCCGACGCTACTCTATCTCTTTCTCTTCCTCTATCATTTTTTCCCCCTCTCGTTCTTCCTCTTTACTACTACGTATCTCGCTTTACCCCTCTCGTTCTTCCTCTGTTACTTCTACGTATCTCTTTTTTCCCCCTCGTACTTCCTCTCTTTCTCTTTTCCTCTCGTTCCTCACCTATTCTTCTACTTCCTCCCTTTGTTTCTCCCTCTACCACTCTCTCTCTTCCCCTTACACCGGCATGGTCACATGCTTCCGGTCAATAATCCTTTTCTTCCTTGGCTATCGCCGAGCAAACACGCGTAACTACTTCGTCCCTTTCAAGTTCGTGCCTCACAGCGTTCATACACAAATAATTTTTCTCGTCTGGCCGTAAAGCCTTTTCTGTTTGTTTTCCTGTCTTGTTTTTTGTCTGCCACTACATTCCTCCATGGCAAGATTTAATTTGTGTATACAAATTTAATTTGCGGTCCATGGGAAGAGCTGTTCGAAACGCCGGTGTTAAAACAGGGGTAGCTGATGAAGTAGAATGTTCTCTATGTGGCTTGTGTGTTTTCTCGTCTACGTTTTGTTTGCAATGTCCTGTACCCAGATATGCACCTATACATACAGGTGGATGTCGGTACGCACATACCTGTACGTATATATGCATATACTCATTTACTATTTGTTTATATATATATATATATATATATATATATATATATATAGAGAGAGAGAGAGAGAGAGAGAGAGATGGATAGATACATACATATGTACATATATACATACATACACACACACACATGCACACTGACTCACACATATACACGCACAGATAAATAGATATCACTGTAGTGAGTTTTCTAAAGTGTATTGTCAATGATCTCATCTGCTTCACTGTAATGGAATGTGCATCACTGTAGCTCACTATAGTAATAAATCAATATGCTGCTGGCTACCCAGCCTCTAATATTTGTTATTGATTATTTTACACTGATTGATCGTAATGGTTTGTCGATGAAAGCACTTCCTATTCCAACCATTTCACTCTGATGAAATGACTTGTGTCTGTATTTGTGGAGTTTCTGTCTGTGTCTGAGTATGTGTGTATGTGTATACTTACTTCTCTGTTAGTTTATATTACATGTATGTATGTAGTGTAGTCTGTGTGTGAGTGTGTCTGTATTTGTGTGTTGTTGCCTTATCCAGAATATATCTTGTGTCATCAATATTCATTGATATTATTATTATCATTCATATAGTAGCAAGTTCGACAAAGATGGCTGCAGATACTGCTGCTGCTGTTGTTTTTGTTGTTGTCGTTGTTGTTGTTACTGTATAGCCCCAGGCCAGCTCTGATTGAGTAGAAATCTTTGCAACAGAGGCTTTGTCTAAATAACTAGGTGCAACCTGCACATCCATTGTTCCAGACATACCATGCTTCTGTCTAGCTGAGGATCACACTGCAGACTCTGACATGCAATGGCTAATAGCTTTAAAGATGGCAGTTGTTGCTATTGTTACTGTTGCTTAGCTCAAATAGATCTCTGATCAAAAGCATTCTAGCCATGATCATCCCATCTTTTCTTTAGACAATGCATCTAGGATTACATTATCCAATATGCACTTCCTTTTTTAAGACTGTAACATGTAATTTGTGGGGGATTTTGTTGCTATTTCTAGCAGTTCAATCAGTGATGTAGAGACTTCTTGGCTTCTAATGAAGTTGGCTGTCTTTGCTGTGTATGGTTTGGAAGTTTCACATTTCTGACTTGATAATCAGTTTTTTATCATTGTGTGGTAAAACATTTATTGGTACTTATTGACTCTGTGGTCAATAAGTGCCAATAATATATTGGGATTGCATGAATCCAATTTACCTCCTTCCCTTTCCTACAAAACCAGCTTTGTACCTACTCTTCTAGTGTGCCTCTATATGTATTTGTCTTTATTTTGTGCTTTTTCCTCTGTGTAAGACATTGTACACACAGGCACATATATACACACATATACCCATACTCCTTTATTCTGTTCACATGTGTATGTAACTCTCTATTGTCTGTGGTTCTGTGTTTGTTTTCTCAATATTAGTTTGTATTTTCTCTGTATTGATTGCTATTATTTTTTATTTTCCCTATATTAGTTTGTATTACAAATACATATGCTCATATTCACCTATATACCCAAACGCATTCTCAGTGTTTAATTTTTCCTCACATGTATGTGTGTATCCATGTAATTGTGTGTGTGTGTGTGCAACTCTTTTTTGTTTGTATGTAATTACTTATTTATCTATTGTTGGTTTTGTATCTGTGCTTGTTCATTTTCTATTATAACATATACTTTGTATGACATTGCATATATAGTATGCAGATTATATATCAATATCTATGGAAGTAAATATTCCAGGAAGTAAGTGTGAAACAAACTGGAACTGGTGAAATTTAATTCAATTTTTGCAGAAAATCAACATTGCCACAACTCCAAGTCCCTTATTATATATATATATATATATATATATATATATATATGTGTGTGTGTGTGTGTGTGATACACACACACACACACACACACATACACACACACACACACACACACACACACACACATAATGACAAGGGGCCCCAGGAGTTATGGTAATATGTGGTACTTGAGAAGTAAGACCGTTGTCATCCATTCATTTGGGCTTGTCCTTTACAGGTGCCAGCGCTATGTAAAATGCACTCATGCTGGTGCTGTGTAAATGCATCTGTGCCAGCGGCATGTAAAAGGCACCCACCACATTCTGTAAAGTGATTGGCAATTGGAGTCTGGACAGATCCCTGGATGGCCAGCTCTAGTCAAACCATCCAACCCATGTCAGCATGGAAAACGGATGATGATAATGATGTTGATATATATATATATATATATATATATATATATAATACAAATAATTACAGAGGCATCAAGCTGTTAGATCAGGTTATGAAAGTTACAGAGAGGGTCATAGCCCAACTAATTAGGGAGCGAATCAATTTAGATGAGATGCAGTTTGGGTTCGTGCCAGGTAAAAGCACTACTGATGCCTTATTTCTAGTGAGACAGTTGCAGGAGAAATACCTAGCTAAGGATAAACCTCTGTACCTGGCTTTCGTTGACATGGAGAAAGCCTTTGACAGGGTCCCCCGATCCCTTATCTGGTGGTCAATGAGGAAACTTGGGATAGAAGAATGGTTAGTGAGAGCTGTGCGAGCCATGTACAGAGATGCTGCCAGTAAGGTGAGGGTTGGAAATGAGTACAGCAATGAATTCCGGGTAGAGGTAGGGGTCCACCAAGGTTCCGTCCTCAGCCCCCTCTTATTTATCATAGTCCTCCAGGCAATCACAGAGGAGTTCAAGACAGGTTGCCCCTGGGAGCTCCTCTATGCTGATGACCTTGCCCTAATTGCGGAGTCACTATCAGAACTAGAGGAGAAGTTTCAGGTGTGGAAGCAAGGTCTAGAATTGAAGGGCCTTAGAGTCAACCCAGCTAAAACCAAAATCCTAATAAGTAGGAAGGTAGATAAAACACAAACCCCTTCAGGTAGATGGCCCTGCTCAGTATGTAGAAAAGGAGTAGGTAGTAACTCTATAAGATGTACCCGGTGCAAGCTATGGACACATAAGAGGTGCAGCAACATCAAAGGCAGGTTAACTAGGAAGTTAGTTTTTGTTTGTGGCAGATGTTCAGGTGCAATAAAGACTGTAAACAAACAGGAAACAACTTCTATCTCATTCCAGGGTGAAAAGCTAGAGGTAGTCGATAGCTTCCGCTATCTGGGCGACCAAGTTAGTAGTGGGGGTGGGTGCGCTGAAAGTGTAGCTGCTAGAATAAGAATAGCCTGGGCAAAGTTTAGAGAGCTCTTACCCCTGCTGGCGACAAAGGGACTCTCACTCAGAGTAAAAAGCAGACTGTATGACGCATGCGTACGAACAGCCATGCTACATGGCAGTGAAACATGGGCTGTAACTGCTGAGGACATACGTAAGCTCGCAAGGAATGAAGCCAGTATGCTCCATTGGATGTGTAATGTCAATGTGAATACCCGTCAGAGTGTAAGTATCTTGAGAGAAAAGCTGAACATTAGAAGCATCAGTTGTGGGGTGCAAGAGAGACGATTGCGCTGGTATGGACATGTGGTGAGAATGGATGAGGATAGCTGCGTGAAAAAGTGCCACACCCTAACAGTTGAGGGAACCCGTGGAAGAGGTAGGCCCAGGAAGACCTGGGCTGAGGTAGTGAGGCAAGACCTTCGTACATTGGGCCTCACCAAGGCGATGACTACTGACCGAGACCTTTGGAAATGTGCTGTGCGTGAGAAGACCCGGCAAGCCAAGTAAGATCATTGCCAGTGCCCCTGGACTGGTTCTTGTGCGGGTGGCACATGAGATGCACCATTTTGAGCGTGGCCGTTGCCAGTACCGCCTGACTGGCTCCCGTAGGATTTTCGAGCGAGATCGTTGCCAGTGCCCCTGGACTGGCTCTTGTGCGGGTGGCACATAAAAGACACCATTTCGAGCGTGGCCGTTTTCGTGCGGGTGACACGTAAAAGCACCCACTACACTCTCTGAGTGGTTGGCGTTAGGAAGGGCATCCAGCTGTAGAAACTCTGCCAAATTAGATTGGAGCCTGGTGTAGCCATCCGGTTGCACCAGTCCTCAGTCAAATCGTCCAACCCATGCTAGCATGGAAAGCGGACGTTAAACGATGATGATGATGATGATGACAGGCATGTCTGTGTGGTTGAGAAGTTTGCTTCCCAACCACATCTATCTGTGTGTGTGTGTGTGTGTGTATTGTGTCATAGTTGTAAACTAAGCCATATGCCTCTACATAGGTATGCGTGTGTCCATGTGTATGTATGTTGTTAGTAACATACAAAGAATGAATGATCAACACTACATGGGTAGATGAATTATTTCTTTTAATAGTAGAGAGTTGTTAATATGATACCAGTCATTTCATGCAAATAGCTACACAATTATTCAGTCGCAGCTGGAGTGATATGCCAAGTCAGCTATCTTGGTTCTCTCTCTCTCTCACACACACACACACGCACACACACACACACACACACACACATACAATCACACACATTCTGAATTCAAATCTTAATGGATTGAAGTTTGAGTTTTATGTCATTGGTGTCATAAATATATGCCAATCGTGCACAAGGATAGTTTCAGTTTACTATAATTCTCTTCTGTTATGAATTTGTAAGAAAAATATGTTGTGTGTGTGTGTGTGTGTGTGTGTGTGTGTGTGTGTGTGTGTGTGTGTGTCTATGCATGTATGTATTTAAATGCTTGCACACACACACACAATGTTCTTTTGTATAGCATCTATGAGCAAGACATTGATCAGCCTGAAGTTATAGTGAAAGACATTAGCCCTGTCCTCAGTGTAGTGGTATTGAAGCTAGAATCAAATGGTTGTGAAGTGAATTTCTGTGCCACATACCCCTTCATGCACTCACAAATTACATTGTCTATATTTGTCCATATTTTTGTCATATTTGTACATATTTTAAAAATTCGCTGTACTTTCAGGGAAAGTTTAATTGAAACATTACTCTTTCACTCTTTTACTTGTTTCAGTCATTTGACTGCAGCCATGCTGGAGCACCGCCTTTAGTCGAGCAAATCGACCCTGGGACTTATTCTTTGTAAGCCTAGTACTTACTTTATCGGTCTCTTTTGCTGAACCGCTAAGTTATGGGGACATAAACACACCAGCATCGGTTGTCAAGCAATGCTAGGGGGGACAAACACCGACACACACACACACACACATATATATACATATATACAACGGGCTTTTTTCAGTTTCCCTCTACCAAATCCACTCACAAGGCTTTGGTCGGCCCGAGGCTATAGTAGAAGACACTTGCCCAAGATGCCACGCAGTGGGACTGAACCCAGAATCATGTGATTGGTAAGCAAGCTACTTACCACACAGCCACTCCTACGCCTCTAAAAAAAAAACTATGTACATAATAGCTTTGAAATTTTATTGTCTATTATGTTCTGTAATTAAATTGTCATTCTCATATAAGTTATTAATCTATTTTTCATTTTTTATTTATTTACTTATAGATGCGCCCGTATGGCTGTAATTTGTTATCGGCTGTTAGATTTAACAGGACCACTTCAGATTGGAGGCCTTCCTCATCTGCCTTCTTCATTTCCAATCAAAAATAAAGATTTTGTTGGTTGTATCAAGGACTTTCATATTGACAATGTTTTACTTGACTTAAACACATCTGTTGCTGAAAAGGATACCCAGCCTGGTTGCGAACCAAAGAAAGATTTTTGCCTTTCATCTCCCTGCAACCATGGAGGTTTGTTCTTTGAAATATGTTCTATAATTCTCTGCTGTTTATTCTCCACTTTTCCTCTTTTTTTTTTTAAAGATTTTCAACAAGAATGAAAGTGTAAATTTGTACTTTTCTTTTACCTTTTACTGGACTGCAGCCATGATAGAGTAATGCCTTGAAGGGTTTTAGTCAAATGAATTGACCCCAGAGCTAATTTTTATTCTATCAGTCTCTTTTGCTAAACTGCTAAGAAAAAATCAACACCATTTGTCAAGTAGTTGGGTGGGAGACAAATATAAACACACACACACACACACACACACACCTACCTACCTACCTTTCAGTTTCTGTTTGCCAAATCCACTCCCAAGGCTTTGGTCAACTTGAAGCTATAATAAAAGACACTTGCCTAAAGTGTCATGTGGTGGGAACTGAGCCCAGAACCATGTGGTTGGGAAGCAAACTTCTACCACAAAGCTATGCTTGTTTTTATTCATTTATTTATTCTTTTATTTTTTACATGTTTCAGTCACACACACACACACACACACACACACACACACTCACACACATGATGGGTTTCCTTCAGTTCCTGTCTACCAAATCCACTTGCAAGGCTTTGTTTGGCCTGAGGCTATAGCAGAAGACACTTGCCCAAGGTGCCATGCAGTGAGATTGAACCTGGAACCATGTGGCTGGGAAGCAAGCATCCTACCGCACGGCCACTCCTGTGCCTATATTTATTATTATTTCAACTTTTTTCTTTGATAAAATATGATTTCAGTATTTAAATTGGAGTTTAACCTTTCTTGGCTATATGCAGCACACTGTCAATATGTTTCCATTGGTTCTGAAACAATTAAGTATTTGGAGGAATTTAGTCAAATAATTAGCTATTACATTCAACTGTATGTTGGTATCAAAACATTCTTATATAAAATAATAATAGTTCTTGTCTCAATTTTTAATTGCAAGTAATTTACTTATTTTAAGAAATCTATTTCATTCTTTTTCTTTTAACAAGAGAACAATTGTAAAGAATTCTTTTACTATTTTGGTTTTGAATAATTTAACAAAAAATGAATAAAAGTATATTAAGTAAATATTCAAAATTACTTAGAGTGTTCTAAGCAACTTTAGTTGTGAATGCCATGTTGATTATTAATCTAAAAGTAAGATTACTATTTCCATTTTTATCATTTCAAAAAGTATGTGTGCACATGTGTGTATGTATTGCTTGCTTTTAATATTGTATATCTTTTTTAAACAACTAATTTTAAGCCATTAAATTGCAGGAACTTGCTCTGATTCATGGGATACCTTCCATTGTGAATGCTTACCAGGAACTGCTGGAAAAACATGTGAAGACTGTAAGTATATGTGACTGTTGAAAGGGAAAGATAGATATAATTTAAAATTTAAGTAAGTTGGGAGGTCTGTATATCTTAAAAACATAATTGTGTGAGGAGTTTGTGCTCAAATAACCACTTTTACCAAGGCATTTTAATTAACTCAATCCATTCTTGCAATTTGGTTACTAACTACTACTTCTAAAGTACTTAATGTGGTTAGCATGATGAAGAAAGTCTAGCAATAAAGGCCTTGCTGAAAGAATACATACATCATTGTAATCATCATCTTCATGTTCATTTTTCCATGCCTGCATGAGTTGGACGAAATTCATTGAAGCAAATTTTCTACAGCTGGATGCCCTTCCTCTCACTAAACCTCACCTATTTGCAAGTAAGGTTATAGTTCTCCATGGCCAAATATATTTCCACAGAAGATTGGATTGGAAACAAAGGACATCATTTGAATGACAGTGATGCATATACTATCACATAATGTCAAGACAAGGAGACACAAACACACACATCGACACCCATTCATATACATATGTATACAATGGTTTCTGTGTATCAGATGTACTCACAAGATGCCATACAGTGGGATTGAATCCAAAACATGTGGTTAAGAAATAAACTTTTAACCACACAGTTATGTGTGCTCCTCACAGCTATCCTTGTTAAAATTTATAATCTTATCTTATTTACCATGTAAGCAGAAGGTAACAGATGTAAAACAAAAATTCAATGCAAGATATTATTGCAACAGTTCATACCAACTACAAAATGTAATCAATATGAATAGGCAATATTAAAAATATCAGGTCATTATTATCATATGCTTTTTCCTTCAAGCCATCCTTTTTCTGATAAATAAGAAAGATTAAAGAATGTACTAAAATGCACTTAATTCTGCTTTTCCCTGTCTACCCAACAGAGAATGATATTAGTTTCTTAGCAAAAATAACCTCATATAAATTAACCATTACACAATTGCAAGAAGCGCCTGTTATCTGTCTGAAGTTACACAATCAAGGAAATGATTCCATAAATCATTATAGCTCAAGAAACTTGTGGTTGGAGACAGCATATAGAAATTATCCTGTTTAATTTATTATTATTATTATTGCATATAAACGATTAGCTGTTTTGTTGCATAATTTCTGTTGAAAAACAGTCTTTGTTTCACTTAAATTGGGAAATAAGGAAGAATTTAGTAAAGTAATTGTGTCATTATTAAGCTGGTGTTTGGAACATAAATTATCATGAAATTTTGATGGAATTAGGTTGAATTGACTAACCACTTCCCTAAATTTGTGACCTTGTTAGAATATTAGATTTTATTATAGGGAAGAGAAAAAGAAATATCCAGGACACATTCTTCATGAAAACATAATAGCAAGGTTGATGCTAATATATGTAATGTTGTGAGTCAAAAATTTTTAATTAAAATTATTCCTGTCACAAGGAGAGACAATCATTAGAATAATGATCAGTTCTAGTAAAAAAAAAAAAAAAAGCAGGGAGTTGCCTCCAAAATCTGAAATAATTAAAATTAATTAAAAATAAAATGTTTGAAGTGAGTCTGATTTTAGCAATACAAACCCAGCTTTAAAGTTTGATTAGTCTACTTCAGTGAAGTATAGTCCTTACTAGCAGCATTGGCTGTCTCATTAAAGTATTGGATAGAAGACTTTATGACATTTATCCCAACTCTATGCTCTGAGTTCAAATCCCTTTCATCCTTTTGGATGTTGATTAAAAAGTACCAATACAGAGCATTGGATTAGTGGAACTGTAAGAACACCAGACTGGATGCTTTATGGTTTCTGTTCCAGCTCTTTACATTCTGATTTCAGATCCTGCCATTGCCAACTTGGAGGATAGACTTAAAGACCTCCAGATAGTGGTAGTGTTAAACTATTGCATGGATGCTTTTAGCAGAGTCCATTCTGTTGCCAGCATTCCAGTTTAAGAATATCTTCTTTCTTCCTTTCCAGAAGTCTCAGAGGCTCTGTAACAGGTCATGGGCACTACTTTTCCTCCTGAGAAAAATCAACAAAGAAAAAATGATCTTTCTTACTTGTACTCTTGTTCATTCTTTCTTGGATGAGTTTCTATTCTCTCTTTTCTATGTTTAATTGTTTACTATTGTTTTCCTTGTCAGTACTCGATCAATTCTATCAGCTTGAAGGCGATGGCTATTTGGCTTTCGATAACCCCAACCTGGATCAGATTGCATTCCCCTGGTATAATGGTATCTCTTTCCGGACTCGTGCAAAAGATGCTGTTCTACTTAATTTAATTATTGGTCAAGAAGAAGCTCTTCTCATGGTATGTATATACTGGATATATATATATATATATATATATATATATATATATAATATTAACATACAGACACCACACACACATACACATGCGTGTACAGAAGTATGTGCATATATATTCTAAACTGCAGTATAATCACAGTATGTATGTTGTGTATGTGTGTACTAATTTAAGTTTATTATTTAAAAACTAATTTTAGAATAACAACTGAATATTTACTGATGGAGGGGCTCAATAGTGAAAGTAGAGTCAAATATATTTGAAATAAGTTTTGACTGAGACTTTAAGTCACACATGACAGCTTGTTCAACCTGTTTAATAAATCATAAGGTAAACCTTAAACTCCCAGTGAAAATGAATTTTGCACATACACTCTGTCTCTTTCTCTCTCTCTCTCTCTCTCTCTCTCTCTCTCTCTCTCTCTCACTCTCTCTCTCTCTTTCTTTCTCTCTCTCTTTTTCTCTCTCTCTTTCTCTCCCTCTCCTCACCTCTCTCTTTCTCTCACACACATACACACATAGTCACAGTAGGATTGTGTAAATGTCTAGATTGCAGTGAAGTGATGAAAATTTCAACACGACGTGGAAAAAATGGAAACTGAATTTATTAGTGTCTGTGTGATTTTAGATGGTTTAATATGAAAAGCAGTGGAAGTTGGCAAGCTGGCAGAATTGTTAGCATGCTGCGCAAAATGTTTAGCGGCATTTTGTCTGTCTTCACATTCTGAGTTCAATTTTCTCTACAAAGTCAGCTTTGGCTTTCATCCTTTCAGGGTCAATAAAATAAGTACCAGTTGAGAACTGGGGTTAATGTGATTGACTTACTTTGTTCCCTGAAATTACTGACCTTGTGCTAAAATTTGAAACAAATATAAAGTATAATGAACCTTATTGTTTGGCTACTTTTCAAGTTTATAATGAAATAAAATCTATGATACTAGTCCCCTAAAACACAGAAAAAAGATTTGAGAAACAATTTAGCTGTTAAATTAGCATATTTCCTTTAGGTGCTGTGGTATTTTGAATGTGAGTAAGAATATATATAAAGGAATGCAAAAAATGGGACAAGAATGCAAAACATCCAGACAGCTAGATGATACAAAAAAGGGACAACAAAATATCCAGACAGATGATACAAAAAAGGGACAAGAAAAAACACAGATGGGTCATTCAAAGTTTTTTTTTCCTCAGTCAAGTTCCAGATTATCTTTGCAATTTCAGCTGGTTATACTTGAGATTGCTCCAATCTGGCCAGCCCCAAGGAAAAACTAAACTAAGAGCACTAGATTCCTTGGAAGAAAGCAGCGAATGTATACGAAAACAAGGACAGGAAAAAAATTGAGAAATGGTACACAAATACAAATGCAAATAATAGGACATAACAACAGGTGTCTTTCGACTAAGGACAAATTAAATTAAGCTAGCGTGTGTGGAAGAGAAGCCTTATGGCAGGGACATAGGAGATGACAGGTATGGTGAGGAATATAGATGTTGCACGGATGGTAGTCAAACCAAGAAAGAAAGGTCAGGCTTGGCCGAACACCGAACACACATGGGGAGAGAAGAGAGAGAGGTAGAGGCAGAGAGACAGAAGAATTAAGGAGGGATGAGAAAAAAAGAAAAGGGACAGTGAAGTGAAAGAGGAGGGAAGGTGAGAATGAAGAGAAAGCCAGGAAAAGTGAGAGAGGGGGAACAAAAGAAAGAAAGAATGAAAAAATAAGAGAGTCGTACAAAAATTTATATATATATATATATATATATATATATAATAATATTATTAGGGACAAAATCCAAAATTACAGGTAAAAAACTCAATTAAAATCAATTTATAAAAAATTAAATTGAGCCTTATAGATAAAGTATATATAAAATATATATAGTTTTAGGGAAAATAACCAATTTTCAAGAACTCATCGATGAAAATCCACTATCACATATAGAAAAATTAATAATTAAAAGCACAATAAATGAGTATAATATAAAGTAAAGTAAATATCATAAGATAAATATAATAAAAAGATTACACGTGTTTCATAACCAATTTTCAAATAGAAAAGAAATTTAAATCGATTAAAATCAATTGAAATTATCTAAAATAAGTTCTATTCAAAAATATAGCTACTCGTCAGATCGTAAGTAGAACAATAATTAGATATATATCTCAACCAACAATAAGTACCAAATGAATTAATATGATATACTTATTATATAAAGATAGAAAAATTATTTAAAAAATATCATAATATCAAAATAATAACCATTCAATAATCATCCCATCATCCATAATAATAACATGTATATTATATACAAAAAACATCTTACCTAAATTATCATTGTTTTAAATTATCATTGTTTTAAATACAAGTTGAACGAAGTTTAAGTTTAAAATAATAATGAAGATAAAATTAGTACATATTTAACCGGTGTAATAGTTAAAGCTATACTATTTAAAGCTAAAGACGTTTATTTAATTATGATTAAAGATCAATTGAATAATAGAAAAATACAAGATTATTTATTTCTACAAACGTAATAATAAAAAATATGAATGAAAAAATTATGAATGGAAAAAATTATGAATGAAAAAATTAGGAAAGAAAAAATTATTAAGAATAAAAGGTTAAACTTTATATATATATACAAAGTTTTGATTTAAAAAAAACTTTAACGATATTATAAACTATAAAGATTAATAATTAATCAAATAATATTAATCAAAAATAATCGAAAATATATCAACACTATTCCAATCGAAGTTCTAATATTATGTTGAAATGAAACTATAACTCCTAAATAATATAGTGTTAAATAAGTTATCTATTAAAATAATCTATAAAGAACCAAATGAATAGTATAAAAACAAGAATACATATTATTTTCAAATAGTAGAAAATCTTTAGCAAAGTGAAAACAGTACTTATCCAAATTTTTCCGTAATTCAATTACGGAAAAATTTGGATAAGTACTGTTTTCACTTTGCTAAAGATTTTCTACTATTTGAAAATAATATGTATTCTTGTTTTTATACTATTCATTTGGTTCTTTATAGATTATTTTAATAGATAACTTATTTAACACTATATTATTTAGGAGTTATAGTTTCATTTCAACATAATATTAGAACTTCGATTGGAATAGTGTTGATATATTTTCGATTATTTTTGATTAATATTATTTGATTAATTATTAATCTTTATAGTTTATAATATCGTTAAAGTTTTTTTTAAATCAAAACTTTGTATATATATATAAAGTTTAACCTTTTATTCTTAATAATTTTTTCTTTCCTAATTTTTTCATTCATAATTTTTTCCATTCATAATTTTTTCATTCATATTTTTTATTATTACGTTTGTAGAAATAAATAATCTTGTATTTTTCTATTATTCAATTGATCTTTAATCATAATTAAATAAACGTCTTTAGCTTTAAATAGTATAGCTTTAACTATTACACCAGTTAAATATGTACTAATTTTATCTTCATTATTATTTTAAACTTAAACTTCGTTCAACTTGTATTTAAAACAATGATAATTTAAAACAATGATAATTTAGGTAAGATGTTTTTTGTATATAATATACATGTTATTATTATGGATGAAGGGATGATTATTGAATGGTTATTATTTTGATATTATGATATTTTTTAAATAATTTTTCTATCTTTATATAATAAGTATATCATATTAATTCATTTGGTACTTATTGTTGGTTGAGATATATATCTAATTATTGTTCTACTTACGATCTGACGAGTAGCTATATTTTTGAATAGAACTTATTTTAGATAATTTCAATTGATTTTAATCGATTTAAATTTCTTTTCTATTTGAAAATTGGTTATGAAACACGTGTAATCTTTTTATTATATTTATCTTATGATATTTACTTTACTTTATATTATACTCATTTATTGTGCTTTTAATTATTAATTTTTCTATATGTGATAGTGGATTTTCATCGATGAGTTCTTGAAAATTGGTTATTTTCCCTAAAACTATATATATATATATATATATATATATATATGTACTTACATATAAGAGACCAAAGTGTATGTATGCTGCAATATGCATATAAAAAGGAATACAAAAAAGGGGACAACAAAACATCCAGACAGATGATACAAAAAAGGGACAAGAAAAAACACAGACAGGTCATTCGAAGTTTTCTTTCCTCAGTTGAGTTACAAATTATCTTTGCAATTTCGGCTGGTTATATTCGAGATTTATATATATTGCAATCACAAGTTAAATAACCAAGAAATTTATTGTTTGTTTGGATCTCATGTTTGCTGCCAAGTAACTAACAGTTGATGTTCTGAATTTTTTTATTGCAGTTGAAGGATGGTTTTGTGACTTATAAGTTTCAACACCATAGCATTGTATACCAACACAATCCAGTCGATGATGGTAAATGGCATTATGTACAAACAAGCTGGTACCAAGAAGAACTTAGTATTACTGTAGATTATATCAATGATACTATGGTAAGTTATATCTATCCTTTTTTCAATATGTATTGCATAGTCATTCAGTTCCAGTATAACCATTTAATTACTACCAACCATGTCAGCATGCTCAAACAATCCTTGTTAGATCATGTCTATCAAATTCAAACACTTGATATAATAAATGAAGTAATATTCTGATACTGGGAATACCTTTTTGGTGACATATGAAGACACACTATTCTGTTTGTCTTTGTCAATATAGTTGAGAATATATATAAATTTGTTATCACAGTTTAATGTTAATGGAAGGGAGGAGATACAAATTTATAACATGGAGGACCTATCATTTGCTTTCTCTTCTAGTTTCTTAATGTCTAGTTCCCTACATTCTTCCAGACTTTCTAATCTTGTATTTTAGCTTTTATGGCTCTATGTACTGTAATGTCACCATTGTTTGGCTGGAGCTTTCTTTTCAGCATTTCTTCTGGGTTTTATTTTCAAGACTCTGATTTCTGATGTCTTACTTCAGCTTTCATCTTTCTACCAATTATTTATCCAAGAATTCAAAGTATATATTGTTTGTACTAATCTCAACTATGAAGATAAATCCCTTTACCAGTTTATGGGGCTCTTCTTTCTTTGGAATGAAAAACCCTATCCACTCACTTATTTCTTTAATAGTTTGCACATTTCATGGTAGAATAATCTCATCTTTTCTGACAGAGAGTGAAAAACATGTAAACATATATCATGTAAAAGTAATTATGAATAACAAAGATATAGAAACAATTTCATTTCAACCCAGTCTCTTGTCTTCAGTAAAACATCTGAAAGAATTATAATCTTTTTAAATAACTCTTTATATTCGTTTTTCTATGCTGGAATGGCCAGGATAGTTTAATTTTCTAAATATTTAACTGCATTTTGGAAAGAATGTTTTTACAGCTGTATGTTCTTTCTTTCATTAATCACTCAACCATTTAGTGAAAGTATTGCCTGCTTTCAGTTAAGTTAAAGCAAAGCAAGTAGTGTAATGTATTTTCCTTATAGACTACAGAATGTCAGGATATCAAATTGTGACCATCCACATCTTTAACCACACAAAGCCTCGAGTAATAATGATAATAATAATAATAATAATAATAATAATAATAACAAAATAATAATAGTAATAAAATAGTAATAATAATAATAATAATAAATAATAAATAATAATAACTATTATATTATTATTCAAATAATATAATAATATATGATAAATGCATGCATGGCTATGTGATTAGGGAGTTCACTTCCCAACTATGTGGTTTCAAATTCAGCCCTATTGTATAGTAACTTAAACAAATGTCTTCTATGATAACCCTTGGCCAATGAAAGCTTTGTGAGTGGTTGGTGGACAGAAACTGAAAGAAGCCTGTTGTGTATATGTGTGCGTACGGCTAACCCTACTTTTTTCCATCGAAAGCTTATATGCCACAATATTAGACTATTTACCTTTGTCAATGCACAGTGATCGTTTATAAGCTTTAAGCTTATAAAATATTATTATTGTTATCTAGAGATTGTAAAATTTGGCAAATCTTACCAAATAATCACAGAAAACGCATGTGGAAAGTTTGTTTACAAAAAAGACAACACTATGAAATTATAGTTCTTAAATTTGACAGGAACAGTCAGGGTGTACGTAAGTGTAAATGATGGCACACTTGTCGCGAATACATAGTGGTTTGGGTTCAGTTCCCATGCATATGGCAAACCCTACATTTTTCCATTGGAATGTAAATAGTAGCACACATATCCAATATTATTGTTATTATTTACAGAGTGTGTATATATATATATATATATATATGTTTGTGTGAGTGTATGTATACATGTGTGTGTTTATATGGGGGAGTTGGTATTATTGCTTTCATCTTCAAGTGTGTTCACTGGTTGTAAACAGTGACTCACTAACTATGGCGTTCATTTGCAGTCCACTGCAAAACCATATCTGGATTTCTTGACATAGCTTGACATGCTCTGCAATCTTTGTAAACAAAAAGCTCATTCACATGGTGTTGTTCGTTTCCAGCACTCCACGTAATCATGTCCAGTCTACTTATTGTTCAGTAGATTGGAAAATTATTACCTTACTTGGAAACATGTTGGCTGGTATCAGAATGGCATCCAATTGTAGAAAACTCTGCTCCAATATACTCTTGCCTGACCCATACAAGCATGGCAAAGTAGAAATTGAAACACTGACGTTGTTGTTGTTGAGGTGGCAAGCTGGCACTACTACTACTACTACTACTCCACACAGTGTAGATGGAAAGTGCACTGGAGTACTTAGTCATCTGTCAAGTCATAATAAGGACCTCAAATAGATAATACTTTCCTTAAAGTGTGTGCAGTCCTGAGCAAAGCTGATTTTTGTATGTCACCAATCTTGCATGGTATTCCTAATTGCTTTAAGCCTTGAAGTTTCAATGGGATTGGTCCTAATATCCTGATCACAACTGGTACCACTTCTACGTTACCCTCTTGCATTCCAGTCTTGCCATTTCCACTTTCAGTTCGGAATACTTAGTGATTTTTTTGTCAACCTTTTTGCAATATTCACATGTGGCATGGCTACATCAATCAATCAATCATCACCCCATCAAGCTCTCTACCACCATCTCATCATCATCATCATCATCATCATCATCATCATCATCATCATCATTCATATCTTTGATGTTATAGATTATAACATCCTCCTCTTTATCTTTTGTTTGTTTTGCAGGAAGTAGGAAAAATTTCTTCTGATATACTGGGTAAAGAAATAGCTCGAATTTATATTGGTGCTCATTCCAAAGACAGCACTACCTTTACAGACTATTTTGTTGGATGTATTCGGGTGAGTAACTTAAGATAACTTCCTTCTATATTGTTTATCATTAAATTGAATTTGTACATTAGTTAGAGAAGAGAAATTGTCTGTTAGAATAACTATAACACACGGGTAATATAATTCTAACTAAAAGCTGAAATCAGGTTGAAGTTTTTCAATAGTATTATAGGTCTTTTTATATGTAAACGAAATTGCACATACTATATTGTGTGCTGTACACATGTACCTTTACTACATGTAAAAGCTACATGTATACACCTGATATGAATATATCTCCAGTTAGCATATTTAGCATACTTTATATATATGTATATTAATATTTGTTTTTATGTGAATTTATGTATAAGAATAATTTAACTTTAAAATGTAGGATTACTCAATACTTTTTGGAAGAGTGCATCTTATGACAGCAAAAACATATATAAATATAGATATAAATATGAATATAGAGCATATACAAATATTCTGTAAATATACAAATATCTATATGCTTTTACATGAATGTTCATCTTCTGAATATTTTCAGTTTTTTCTCTCTCTCTGTCACTGTCTCTCTTTCAGTATATATATGTATACACACATACATACATGTATGCATGTTCATGCACACTTGCACAATACACATACACATGCATACACACAGAACTAGAGGGAATGTAGTAATCCTGATTATGAATATCAATGATATTGCTGAGAGAGAAATGCCTTGGAGGAGCATTCTCCATGCTAAATACAAATATGCATAAAATGTGTGTGTGTGTGTGTGTGTGTGTGTGTGTGTGTGTGTGTGTGTGTAAACTCCTTTCATTTTTCTCTATTTTTTATTCCAGAGTTTTCGTATTGGCAACAAATTATCAAACTCATTGTTGGCAAATCCACGAGCACACCAAGCTCATCATGGGTGTAAAGTTGATGATCCATGCCAACACGATAACCCATGTCGTCCAAACACCTGCATAAATGAGTGGGGACAATATCGTTGTCAGTGTTTGCCAGGTAAACTAATGTTTTAACTTTTATCTTTTACTTGTTACAGTCATTAGACTGCAGCCATTCTGGGGCACCACTTTGAAGAATTTTTAGTGAAATGAATTGACTTCAGTAAAACAAACCAACACCACATCAGGTGGTGATGCAGGACAAAGACAGACACAAAGATGCACATAAACATTCATATATAATCACATATATATATATGATGGGTTTCTTTCAGTTTCTCTCCACCAAATCCACTCACAAAACTTTGGTCAGCCCAAGTGTATAATAGAAGACACTTGCACAAGGTGCTACATAGTGGGACTGAACTCAGATCCATGTGATTGGGAAGCAAATTTCTTCCCACACAGCCACACCTGTGCCTATATATGTAATCAATATTTCTTTAAAGAATTTGGTAGTTAAATTCTAAATTCATAGTTTTTGAGGTTTCAGCTCAATTTTTGCCCCTGGTATTGTATTATTGAGCAACTCACTTTACTTCAATAATTTCCATTTTTTTATAGGTGTAGAAGTATGGCTTAGTGGTTAGGATGTTGCACTCTCAATCACAAGATTGCACTTTTAATTCCCTAACTGGATGGTGCATTGTGTTGTTGAGAAAAATACTTCATTTCATGCTGCTCCAGTTCACTGAGCTGTATATGAGTCATTCTGTGGTGGACTGGTGTCCTGTTCAGTGGGGAATTGTTGAGGTCTCAGTCACTTACAGGTCATAGAAACTGGGTAACTGGCTTTGTGAGTCCTAGGACTTAAGACAGTATTGTTCAGAAGTACTATTTTAGCATTTTTTTAACACTATGATAAAGTGGATGATATGAGGAAAGATATTCAACCTTAAAACACTGCTTTAAAAATGCATTCACTTCCCTATAACTTCTGATGTGAATCATTGTCAGTGTTTTATACCTGCTTTTCCAAACAGGTATAAGTTAGACCAGTGTTTCTCAATCATTTTTTGCATCTGGTCCCATCTTTGATTCTGCTCATTCTATTTTATTCTACTGGATCCCTGTAGCCATTCAGTGTTTAAAAATCATATATTTTTATAATCAAATATTACTAGAAATTGTATTAAAAAGTTGTTAAAATACTTTGTGTATTGTAGAAGTGTAACCAATTTATTTCACATAAATTTTAACGATAAAATCTTTAATGGTCCCTCAAGGTCATATTGACCCTGGTTGAGAACCTCTGGGTTAGACAGTTTTTCTGAGATAGTGTTGGCAATGTCACCAACTTTTTTAATTGCCTCTTATGATATGCAATATATTTATTAATGCTTGAATTTATAAACTTGTGTCTATCAACAAGAAAAAGAATAGAGATGGAGGGTTTCATTTTACACATTTTTCCAGTCTATATACACGACTATCTATGCTGTAAATTATTTTTGTTTTTCTAACCAGGTCGCATTGGTTCCAATTGCACTGATGTCTGTGACAATTTCAACCCTTGTCAAAACATGGGTATATGCCATCGTCCTACTGCTCACGAAACTACTTACTCTTGTGAATGCGGTCATTTGCAACTTGGTCGTTACTGTGAAATAAGCTTACTTCAGCCTTGTCCAGCATCTTGGTGGGGATATCCTATTTGTGGACCATGCAACTGTAACAAAAGAATGGGATTCAACCCAGTTTGTAACAAATCCACAGGAGCCTGTTCATGCAAAGTTTGTATTTTATAGTTGTTACTGTTGTTTCTGTTGTTGTTGTTGTTGCTGTTGCTGTTGCTGCTGTTGCTACTGCCAGCAAGGGTGTTTGCCCAATTTTCAGAGCTGCTGTCACAGCCTATCTCCATTTGAGAATTCCTTTATTTTCTGTAGAATACCAACCCACTTGGTGCGTCTAAGTTTGTTTATAAAATATTTATTTGAGTATAATACATAAATTTTTTAGAACTTAAATATCAGAAAAGAGCATTATACAAGAGAATTGATTGTTACCCATTTCCACTAGGGAAGTGCATCAACATATTCATGATGGCATGACTGAAAGTAAGTTAGTTATACCTATTATCCAAGCCAACTGATATGTAATGAAGAGTTAAGATCCCTATAATAATGTTACATTTCTCTATGATTGTGATAATATATTATATGCTTGGAACAACTAGCAGACATGCATTCCATGCTGCCAACCTTCAGTTTGGATGGCCAGAATGTAATACTTATATTATTCAAAATCCTACTTGAATTATTTAATCTGAAGTTTAAATTAACAAATAGTTCATAATACAATGGTATAGTCATTATGAAAATGTGAATATAAGCTGAAAAAGAAAAATACTTCTGTTTCTGAAATACTATAATTATTATAATGAGCCATCACTATAAGCATTTTGATCAAATTATAGAAAGTATTTGATGATCAATGTATTTAAAGGGGTGTATAATGGAAGTAACGCATTATGTTTTTTTTATACCCTTCCATATTGCTGACTTGTCATAGGTTGACTTTACAGAAAATACTCTTTTGCAACCTACACCAATAAATTTCAATGATGTTGATGATAACTTTTGAATTTGCTTATAGTTTTGAGGATATGTAAACTTTTCAATGTTTATTATACAGCAGTTATAATAAATCTGGCTAAACACTTCTTTTTTCTAGGATTTTGTGGCTAATAAATAGTGATGAACATCATACATGTATATTATATATGAATATGTACAGTTGTGGGATTGGAAAACTCTTTCAGCTATACTTCTCACATAATTCCATTAGTCCAAATCATGTGAGACGTGCCAACGTTTCCAAAGAGTCTCAAGAAATGGAGCCTAAAGCAACCATCAGATCATTCAATTATGCATAAACCATTGAATGACTAAATAGATACAAATCACTCTGACTTTCACACTGTGCCATATATCACCAATGATATGCATGGAGTTTTATACACTGCTAGATATTTGATTGAATATCCCTGTGTTATAAGTCTAACTCACCAGAACTGATTGTTAGTAAGAAAAAAAATTAAAATTCCAATACATGTCATCTTCTATATATTGTTTACTGTCTTCGTTTTTGCTTTTAAATTTATATTAAATTGTCTTGCTATTACCCCAATTTTATGTACTTTTTGGGTGTTACAGCAGCAGTTACACAATTTTCTACTATGAAGTTATTTAAAAAAATTTTATCTTAATTACAGACTAACCACTATAAACCAAAAAACGAAAACCAATGTTTTCCTTGCAATTGTTACCATGTTGGATCCAAAGGTTTTTTTTGTAACCCTGTCACTGGTCAGTGCAACTGTAAAAAAGGAGTGGTTGGTCGCAGATGTGACAGCTGCCTGAGTCCCTTTGCAGAAGTGCATGAATCAGGTTGCCGAGGTAAGTTTCTTTCTTTATTATTTATTTTTTAATTGTATCTGTATCATTAAGTCTTGCAAGAATGATAAAGAGAGAGAGAAGAATCATAATTGCAGTGGTAGCAGCACCAGAAATAGGGGTGTTCTGCAGATTACTAAAAAGTTAATCCTTCCTAAATTATAAGAAACCTTATAGCTGATGTTTATTTTATTTATTTATTTATTTATTTTGCTTTCTGTAGCATTAATCCTTTTATGGCCATATTTCTAACAATATACTTCCTTTTTCTTTCAGTTAATTTAAAGGATAATCAAGTATCTGTAATAATCTAGTAAAATAACTAAAATTTTCATTTTTAAGCTGATGTTTAGAACTTAACTGAAAACATAGATTCTTACATAAAAATTATAATGGGCAGTTTTCATTTAAATATGAACACATTAAAATAGAACTAGGGGTTGTCTTAGGCAGGTTGGTATCAAAACAGTTAAAACAGGTGAGAAATAAACATCTCCTTGGATAGTAAATTAACCTATTTTATGTAACATTTTCCAGCATATAAAATTGAACTAAGCACTAAAAGTCAATGATACACTTATCAAACTCCATAGTACTGCCATTATTTATAGCATTTCAGAACCTACTTGAAACCAGTGAAAGGACTTCTATGTAGTTGTTTGACCTTCTTGAAATAGCAGCCAAATTTCCTTCAAATCACATTCTATCATCTTGAAAAAGAAAGACTACTTTGAATAATATTGTTTTCTGTCCCTCTAAATTGTCATCCACTATGATAGTCTTCTAGCCCTACACTCAAGCTCTGCCTCACCATTCCACTTCACTGAATCTGCCCTCAACCTCAACTGCTTCACCAGTCTACTAGAATTTCTACCAGCAAATTACTAGGATGGCCATGGGAACCAGGATGGCTCCCAACTATGCCAACCTATTTGTTGTATATGTGACCCAAATCTTCATGCAGTTTGCTGGTTCTACCCCAGAACTATATGGTTGTTAAAAGTAACTTTATCAGCACTACCTTCCTTGTCCATGTACAACTCCACTCTTTCATCACATTTGTCAATTCACTCCCCTGCTCAAGATATCACATCCATCATCTCTATGATTTCAGTTAATTTTCTGGACATCTCCGCTTCTATTGCCTAACTCAGTGTCTCTATGTCTTTCTTTTACAAAACAATTCTCATTCCTACCTTGATTTTACCTCATCCCAGCCTACTCTCTTCAGATCTACAATCCCCTACTCAGAATTCCTTTGCTTCTACATTTCTGTGGTCATAACTCTGACTTTAATATTCAGTTGTACCAGATAGTTTACTATTTCACAATGTGTTTACCTCCAACCAGCCTAGGACACCACTTGCCATTGCATCTATGCTGTTGACTCAATTCCCACTCTCATACTTTGAATCCACTCATGAGAATTCTGTCTTAAAAAAGGAAGGATATATTGAATGATGTACTCTTAGATATATTATGTGTGAAAATAAGACTGAATGGTCATGGCTAGAATTCCCTTAACCAGAGGTCTGCTTGATCAAGATTAATCTGGGGCTAAGCAGTGTCATTGTGAGGTGGGAAACCAATAATCAAAGATTTGTCTGAGTTGGAAGTGTTTCACATATATTGCTAGTATTTAAACACAGACTTCCTCTTCCAGAAAACTGAGAATTCCTACCTATTAACCCTTTTGTTATCATATTTCTGTTGAAATATTCTGTCATTATTTCAATTAATTTTGAAAATAATGAAGAATTTAGTAAAATAACTTTGTCATTATTAATTGGTGTTTAGATCATAAACTAACACTAAGTTCTAATGCAAGATTTTAATTCAAGACTCTTGAAAACAAGATGTTTGTACCACAGACCCAGGGGTGGTCTCATGCAGGTTGGTTTCAAAAGGGTTAAAGAAATCCTTAGATGTTATGTTTATCTTATAAAAAAGAAACAAATCCCCTTTCCCAAACCAACCAAAGTGTAATCAACAAAGGTTTTTGATAAAACATTTCAACTGTATTGTGTTTCATCTGAGAATTACTTACAGGCTCTCTCCCACTCACTTCTTTTGATAGATTTTTTTTTCTTTTGCTACTAGTTTCCTTACTGGAATCCTCAATGTATTTTTGTATCTGTTTCTTGCAGTTGTTTATGACGTGTGCCCTAGAAGTTATGCCAAAGGCTTGTGGTGGGATCGCACTTTTATCAATGAAGTTGCAGTTCAAGATTGTCCAACAGGCGCAATCGGTATATATAAATTGTTTATGCTTAATCTTCTTATACACCTGAATCATATCAAATGGGACTTATATTGCACCTAACTTATAAATCAGTTTCAACTTTATGTACACTAAAATATCTTGTATAACATCTTCCTACATAAGTTTATATTCATACAATTTGTGATGTCCATTTCCATACACCTAACTTTCTTATACAAATAATTAATTTTTTTACCAAATATACTTGATTTATCTTCACTTTGTTTTATACTCTGTGTATGTGTGTGTTTATATGTATATATACATAGGCACAGGCATGCCTTATCTATCTGTCTGCCTGTCTATCTATTTGTTTTCACACACACACACACACACACAAGCATAGCAAGGAGGGATAAAAAGTTCACTTTGCAACTCTGTGGTTTCAGGTTCTGTCCCACTTGGTTTCTACTATATCTTCAGGACTACCAATGCTTTGTGAGTGTATTTGGTAGGCAGAAACTGTGTGGAAGTTCATTTTGTGTGTGTGTGTGTGTGTGTGTGAACATGTATGTATGTGAACGAGTGTGTGCACATATGCATATGTGCACAAATGTCCACATTCCACAGTTTCATTCCACAATGTTTACATTCTTTGCTGACATTGTGACCAGTTGGTTTGTATTTTCAAAGACCCTTTCTTAAAAAGACCAGTAAGGGTTGTTGATGGGAAGAGTATCTAGGCTACAGGGGAAATGAATATTAAACGAATGAGCAAATGAATGAAAAATATGTAATTTATATACTTTCAACTTAGCAATGTTATCTCAATTTGCTATATGCATGGTTTTCTATCAACAATATGATTGCAAACAACTTTCTATACAGTTTTAGCTATGACTGATTTAACTCTATAAAGTACTAAATTCCTCGTCATAAATATAAAAGTTGTTGCTTTTATATTTCTTAACTTCATCTCTAGTACATGTGAACTGGAAATTCTCTCATAACTTAGCGGTTATGAGCAACATCAAGATCTGAAGAAATATCTATGAAGAAACTGATTTTATTTTTATTTGTTGATGTTTGATATTATTATGAGATTGTTTCCTTTGATTGAGTGTTTCTGAAGCAAGTTGTGGCTGCCAAGTAGCCAAAGTATTCTCTTCATGTAGATGATTATGTTATAGATCAAGCACATAAGATATCTTACTTTTTTGTATGATTCAGGGCCTCGTTGCACATTCTATCATGTATAAACTGAATTATGAAGAACATGGCATGTTGCACCCAATTGAAGCTCTGGAGAATCGGTTGATGATAGTAATGAAGATCATTAACCAATAGAATAACTGTGCTCAAGTTTATATGTCTTATTTATTGATTTCTAACTTACTAATATCTCTTGCAATGAATATCAGTTAAAAAAAAAAAAACCCCAGAAAGAGCAAGCAATTTACATTCTGAGTAACTTTATATTTCAGGTGATGCTAAACGCAACTGTACCAAATTACAAAGCTGGCTTGCTCCAGACCTTTTCAATTGCACCAGCAAAGAATTCGTGAAAATACAAAACCAGGTATGCATTAGAAATGAATGTTATATGATGTGATAAAGAAGGAATGGTGTTAAAATTCAAAATCTGAAATAGAATAGAAATCATCAAAAAAATTTTTTTAAAGTTCTGGTATGGTTAGAAGCCTCAACAAATTAAAGAACTGAAGTATATATATATGAATAATAATAAAGCAATTATTGACTTTATAACAGGTTTTTTTTAAAAGTAGGGCCAAACTATTTACTTCAGGTTTCTTGACTGTCTAAACTTAAACTTTAATTAGTAACCTCCAAAGTTCTGTTCCTGTTTTAATTATCTAACACAGTTTTGGGTTTTAATTCACTGTTTGCAGTTATAATTAAGTTGTCTTACAGCTGTTTTATATAAAGTAGTAAATTGAATGATTTCAAATAAATTTTACTCTGGCTGTTTTATTACAAAATTGTAGTCTTATCGTAACAATCCAATGATTTAGCGATAATGTTGCTATCCAATCCGTTGTTGCTGCTTTTGCTTCTGTTTCTGGTGCTGATAAATGGCATATCTCAACTTTAATCAAATCAGCCGATGGCACTGACTTTAAACTTCATATATTAAAGGTATTGTCTGGCTTTGAGTAATTATTCTAGTATGTGACTAACTTGCTTATATTTTTTATCCACTCTAAAGGGATAAAATACTAGCTACTAAACATCATACTATATATATGTACATATATACATATATATAAAAATAATATATATATGCATATATACATACATACCTACATATATATGTATATATATACATGCATATATGGGTACAGGACATCAAAAAAACATGAACAAAATGAAAAATGAAAACAAAAAAACAACAAAAACATGGAAAACGAACTTTTTTTCGGACAACAAAAGAAACAAATAGAGAAATGAGACAGGTAACATAAAGAACAATCCCTTCATCAGTTGTTCCCTGTTTTATCTACTCCGCATTTATATAAAGTAGTAAATTGAATGATTTCAAGGTGGAAATAGCACAGAAGTAAATCTAAGATATTTCAATATAAGAAGGAATTTAATAAAAATGATTTTAAAAATTATATAAAGAAAAGATTACCGGTTTCAATGAATTTATAAAAATTTGAAGTAAAAACAGTTTATCTTCTGTCTGGGGGTCAAAAACATGTCTGGAGATTTTTCATTGAAGTCTTCTTTAAATATAGTTTGGTATACTCTCTAACACTCTCTAACTCTCTTACTCTCTAACACTCTCTTACCCTCTAACACTTTGAAGTGTTAGAGAGTAAGAGAGGGGTGTGTAGTTGTCTATTGTCTAAAAGAAATATTTGTGCTTTTAAGCCACTCCCTTGGCAGGAACCCATAAAGATTTCTTTTAAACAATAGACAACTACACACCCCTCTCTTACTCTCTAACACTCTGAACTCTATACCAAACTATATTTAAAGAAAACTTCAATGAAAAATCTCCAGAGGTGTTTTTGACCCCCAGACTAAAAATAAACTGTTTTTACTTCAAATTTTTATAAATTTTTATTGATACTTGATGAGATGAGATTCATCATCGAAACCGGTAATATTTTCTTTATATCATTTTAAAAATCATTTTTATTAAATTGAAATGTCTTAGGTTTACTTCTGTGCTATTTCCACCTCCGTCTTTTTTATATATAAAAATTTAATTTGTATAGATCTCTAATCTTTTTTCAACTATATACTTTATTTATAGGTTAAGACTACCATTGGTTTCATGTCAAAAATCAATATTAGACAGTCAACTGGTACTTATTTTATTGAACCTGAAAGAGATGGAAGGCAAAGTTGAAATTCTGCCAAGGTCAACTTTGTCTTTCACCCCTTTTGGCATCAGTAAGTACCAGTTGAACACTAGGATTAATGTAATCAACTTCCTCCTCCCCCAAAATTGCTGGTTTTGTGCCATTATTTGAAACCAATAATAGATGGTAATACATGAATCAAAATGTCCAGTTAAAAGTCATCTCAGTCTTTTGAAGAAATTAATAAAGGAAATGATAATTATTTTATTCTGTTATTTAACATTCTTATGGTTCAGTGACTTTAAAGTTGAATGGTCCTGAAAATTCTATCATTAAAATATGAATTATCAGAGCAAATATTTCTATGACAATGTTTTTCTTAACATTAGTTGTTCAGTATGCTTGTCAGTTGTAAAGTATGAGGGATTTTGTATTTTGATAGATAAATTAATGTGCCTAATCTAAGGTTACAACACAATGCTTTCAATTAGATTTGAATTCAGTGGGTGTTGTGGGAGTAGAATCCTCATGCATCTCCTCCATAGGGTCCTATAAAAAGCAACTGTCATTTGAATTTCTGGCTAGATTCCCAAATGTGACCAATTGGGACTATAGATATTATCTAGCCATCTTGTTTTTGGTCTACTCTTAGGTCTCCTGCTGGTTGCCATTTTAATCACTTGTAGTACCAGAGCTATGCTCTCAATATGGAGAAGTAGGAAAGTAGTGAGCTGACAGAATTGTAAGCACACTGGGCAAAATGCTTAGTGGCATTTGTTCATGTTTACATTTTGAGTTCAAATTCTGCCAAGGTCAACTTTTGGGGGCTGATAAAATTGAGTTGAGTACTGGGATTAATGTAATCAAATTACTCACTTCTCCTAAGTTGCTGGCCTTGAGCTAAATTTTGAAACCAATATGGGGAAGAATCCCTGATCTCCAAGCTATACACTCTGTTGAGTAACATTACTTCAGGGATCCTTTGGAGGAACTTCATTTTGGCTTTTTCACCTACCTGTCCTCTTCTGATGAGGTTTGAATTCATAATTATTAAATTCTGCTTTATTGGATGAAATCAAATTCTGAAGCTTTTATATCTTGTGAATTGAACTTCATAGCTTTTATTTTTTAATATATTTAAACTCTTTTGTTTCTTCTAATTCTTTTCTCCAGATTCAGCAAATTGAAAGAGGTTCTCTGAAAATCAACACCTATGTATCAAAAACATTGATGCTTCAGTTAGCAGAGTCAGCAGCATCAGCAAAAAACCTCTATGGAAATGACATCAGTATTATTCTAAGGACCATAAACCAGATCTTGTTTTATGAAAATAAGCAAGAAGGTTTAAGTTTGACAAGTGAACAAGATCGTAAATTTATCAAGGTATTAACAGCAGCTTATTTTGACTTTTTCTTTCATTTTTTTTTTATTACTAGCAGAAATACCCGGCGTTGCCCGGGTTAAAGAGAATAATGAAATCTAAAAACGCCGTCTAGACTACGCATCATCTTTATATATAGAGATGTATATACACACACGCACCCAAACACACGTATATATATGTATATCAATATAAATATATGAAAGTCAATGAAGTTTCATAAAAGAAGGTGATCATGTACATACTTTCTTGCTGTTGTGATTATAACACCTCATTGTAAACTATGTTCCTTGTTTTCCCTTGTGGAGCATATACAAATAGGTTTTTTGTTGCTGCCCACTCTTGAGCAGCCAACATACAGTTGTCCATGTGAGAAGCAGGGCTCTTCCAAGAGAAGACCAGCTACAGACAGTGTTTGACCCTGATATTTGTTTATGGACATGGCAAAAGTCACACGAAGGGGGAATTGTAGTCTTCTGAATGTAAAAGGAATGTCTGCTCCTGATGGAGTAAGAGGAATTCTTGGAATAAAGACGTCATCCCCTTTTGCACATCCAGAAAGAATGGTAGCCTCGATAACGTGTGACATCATTTTCTAAATAATGCTCATCTGTTATGTTTGGGTTAAAATTTCATCAACATCAAAAATATATGAATTTTCATGGGAGTTATGGCCGTTATGCAAAGAATATAATTTCCAAATTTCATAAAGATCCATTCAGTACTTTTGACGTAGTTTTGGATAAGAAAACAAATGACTAATGTGTGTGTTTGTGTGCATGTGTATGTGTGTGTGATGGGTGTATATATGTATAGATATCTGTATGCATGTATATATGTATATATGTGTACATATTACATGTACATCTATATATATATATATACATCTACACATATGTATACATATACATGTATGTATAGATCTATATATATATATACACATATACGTGTACATCTATATGTATACATATACATCTCTCTCTCTCTCTCTCTTTCTCTCTCTGAAAATATCTGTCGTTACAGTATCGAAATGGTGTACATATACATGTATATGTATACATATACATCTCTCTCTCTCTCTCTTTCTGTCTCTCTCTTTCTCTCTTTCTCTCTCTGTGAAAGTATCTGTCACTACAGTATCGAAATGTGATTGTTTCAGTTAGTGGAATAGTTTCATTTTTAAAGTGAAAGTATTTGACATGAGTGTTTTTGTTTCACTTTTGACACGTAATACTTAAATAGTGGAGGAGATATTATGTTGCCGTGTGCTCGAACTCTGCAAGAAGTTAATAATTTTTTTTGACTAAAACACAACTGGAACCCTAAGTAAGGCATGTGT
This sequence comes from Octopus bimaculoides, assembly GCF_046866305.1. Taxonomy (NCBI): domain Eukaryota; kingdom Metazoa; phylum Mollusca; class Cephalopoda; order Octopoda; family Octopodidae; genus Octopus; species Octopus bimaculoides. The sequence continues at coordinate 23,276,807 of NC_142938.1, read as the reverse complement.
AAAATTTGAATGAAATTGGTTGCGTAGTTCTCGAGTTTTAGGGATTCACACACACACACACACACACACACAGACAGACAGACACGCATTCTCATTTTTATATATATAGATTATTATTGGTAGTCCATATAAATGTGAACAGCAACTCTTCTAAAATTATATTGAGAATGTTTAGATAAATGGGATTCTTTTTAAAAAGTAATTTATTACTTTTATATATTTTAATACTGTATTGTTGAAAATGACAGTAATAGCAACGTTGGTGGTGGTGAGTAGGTGGGTGTGTAATTTGTAATACTGATGATTTTTGTAATTATCTTGATTTAATTCTACTTTGCAGAACATGTTGTCAGCTCTGAGTTACTCATACAATAGCAAATACCGAACTGAATGGAATCGACTAAACAAAAACGGTGGAACTATGGCACTGACTATTCTCTTTGAGACCTATCTCCATACTCTTGCAACAAGCATGTCCTTGTCTCAATCTTGGCCTTTCCAAGTTATTTCTGAAAATATTGGTAAGTTTTATGTAAACTTTAAAAAAATATATTTGTTCTGATCTAAATTAAATATAAAAGTATTGATTCTTGGTCCTGTTAATTACTGATTTCCCCCTTCATTTGGGCATAGCTGTATATAGATGCTGGCATGGCTGTGTAGTTAAGAAGTTTGTCCCCAGCCTTGTGGTTTATGGTTCAGTATGATTGAGTGGCACTTTGGGCACATGTCTTCTGTAGCTTCAGGCTGACCAAAGTCTTGTGAGTGTATTTGGTTGACAGAAACTGAAAAGAAGCCTGTAGTGTGTGTTGGTTGCTATTTTTTGCTATTCAAATGACCATATTGAGGCTCTCTCATTCTCTGTTGTTGCTGCTGCTGCCATGACCACCACTACTACCATCAAGATAGATTATCAATCCTGATAGAACTGAAGAAAACTGAGCAGGAATGGAATCACCTGGGCAAATTTCAGCCATATTAAGATATAGTTATTGTCATTAATGATGGTAAAACTATTGTCATGCTTTAAAAGAGATAATGTCATAGCTGACTTTAGGAAGATTGTTTAGCAGTAAGTAAAGTAGGCATTAACATTAATTCCAGGCTGAAAAAGTAAGGGAGGTAACTGTGATTAAAACTAGAATGTCGTATGTCTGAATTTTGGCAGGAAGGTTATAACCTTCGATATATTTTTCTAGTATCAGACTTCATTAGCAAAGCAGTCCAATTGTTGGTACCAGATTTTAGAATGACTAGAGAAAATTATCATTTTATTTCATGTCTTCTTTCTGTGTTATAAGAAATGATTCTAGAATATACATTTGATATATGTATATTGATGTGTGTGTGTGTGTGTGTGTGCGCGCTCGCACATACACACACGATCATGATCATCATTATCATTAAATGCCCGTTTTCTATGCTGGCACCCACCTTTATATAATGTGGGTGTGCTGTGTATCTCCTTTACAGCAAGACCCCTGCTCCTGTCCCTCTAATCATGCGTTAGCCTCTCAATACCTGGCATAAAACCACTTCTCTCTCTACAACACTTTCACTCAGCTGAGGAGTCTCTTGTTGTTTTGCAAGTTACATGATAGCAGTGCCATGAGAAAATGCACCCAGTACATTCTGTGAAGTGGTTGGCATTAGGAAGGGCATCCAGCTGTGGGAACCATGCCAAAGCAAACGTTGGAGCTTGACCCAGTCTTTTGAGTCATTGGACCCTGTCAAACTATCCAGTCCTTGCCAGCATAGAAGATGGACATAAAATGAAGAGGATGGTGATATGTAATACATTTGATACCAGTTTCTCTCTCTCTCTCTCTCTCTCTCCACTCACACACACACAGACATAAACACACACAGACATAAACACACACACACATTTATGGAATTTTACTTCTGTTATTTTAGTACTGGCTGTTGATGTAATCAATTTACAAAACTTCACTGGTATCCAAATTCCTAAGTATGACAATATTGTACCAAATACTGCCATGTTTGATAAAGATACCAACATTCAGCTACCTCGTTCTCTCTTGATAACGGGAAGGAAATTGTGTATGTATAACCAAATTTTTTAGTTTTTCTATTGAGTACCCTCAGTTTTCATTTTCTAAGTTTTCTTCCTGAGTATTGGTTTTTATAAATTACTGTATTATAATATTTACAAGTAATATGTGTCTGAAAATTAACACTTTCCAATTCTTTTTAAGACTTAAGATTTAGTTTGCATTTTTATTTGTTACGAGATATCTCATGATCAAGGTTTGCCCCTTTGGTTATCATTTTTACGTTAAAATAGACTGCTTTTGTTTCAGTTAATTTTGAGAATAATGACAGATTTAGAAAAATGACTTTGTCATTTTTAAGCTGGTGTTTAGAACATAAATTAACATGGAATTTTGCTGGAAGATATTAATTTAGATCACCTTAAAGGTGAAGTTTGTATTTTAGAACCAGGTGTGATCTCATGTAAATTCGTATCAAAAATGTTAATGCGTTTCAAATTTCTTCCAATTTAATTTTTTCTTTTAATCTAATTATATATATTCCATATTTATCTCAGTTTACTATATTTTAATTTTACTTTATATTTATAAATTTTTAATATTTAGTTTTTGTTGCATTATAAACCTCTACTTTATCCCTTATTTTATTTGTCTCCAATTTTTCTGTACAGTTAATACTTGCATTTACTCAATGGATATTTGTTTTTCAGTTGGCACAATTCCACCTCATAAGCAAAACCCATCTGGTAAAGCTATTGTAGGTTACATGATTTACCGAAGTCTAGGTGATGTAATGCCAGAAAACTATGATGAAACAGTGCGGTATGTTAACACAGTCTTTTAATTTAGCATTATTTTTGGTCATTTCTGTTTTCCAATTTGTATATGTATTTAAAGGTTCATGATAAATTGAGAGTGTAGTTAACAGCAAGCCTTTCCAGTTATAAGTATGTGTTTGTGGCATATAAATATTGATACTCCCTTCTGTTTATTATTCCAACTAAAGAGTATACAATATAACAATCACAAAGGATTTTCTCCTATCTCGATTATTAATTAATCTAGAAAAAAAAAAAAAAATTATCATATAAAGACAAAATGAAGGGTTTAGCATTGTTGCTTGATAGAAATATTCTCAAAAAAAAAAGATATTTTTCAACTATTTATTTTTACTCTAGAGTTGTTCCTTGATAGTAGCTAACTAGCCCAGAAGCAAATAGTTGAAAAGATATTGTATGAACTACAAACCTAAATTCTTTGAGTTCATATCAACTGCAGGTGTTTTGTTGTCTATGTTGTTTGTATACTTAATCCTATGAACCTTAATTCATATAACTATTGGGAATAAGTAACAAATACTTTAGGAATGTTACATGAGATAGAAACTCATTTGATCCAAAGAGAAGTTTGTCTTTCATCCACTTAATACCATGAAACTATGATTAATCACCAAGCTTCAAATGGCCTCAAAGCTGAAAAGACAAAAATGCAAATATATCTCATGACCTCTTGTGTGTACATGTTCTGAAACCTACTGGATTTATGGGCCCCAATGAACCCAATTCAATCCTACAAACCCATTCATCTATGATCTATACTCATGAGAAAAGTTGAGTTCAGCACTATAAGCTAACAAAAACAACTACCAGTATTGTTTGCTACTTGGAGTGGAAAACTGCTATCTATTACAGGTAGGCGATGGGTTATTAAAAGTTATGTATAGCTTTAGCTAGAGTTATATTGTGGCCCCAAAGATTGGATACAAATTACTAACCCTTTGCTTACTGAACTAGCATCCTTATGAATCACTCAATTGCAGCTTTCATGTTTATCAATAAATATTTAAGATCTGTAAATGCTTCTGTTCTGTACTAAAATATCAACATACAAGACAGACATAAACCATCATAAAATCTGTTGCCATGATAGTATCATTTCCTTGTATTTATTTCTTTTTGGTATTTGGTATTTCTCTTTCTCAATGCTAGTATAGTTATTTTTGCATAGCTCTGTAATTTTAGGTATTGAAATCAACTGATTACTCAATTGTGATTTACACCTTCTCCACTACAATTACTGTTGTTACACTACAAGCATAATCAAAGTTGGCATGGGTTGGATAGTTTGACAGGATCTGATGGGGCCAAGGACTGCATCATGCTCCAGTGTCTGCTTTACACAATGCTAATAGAAAGATCTTTAACTCATGATTAAAAAAAAATAGCTCTTAGAAATGCTTCTTGGAAAATATAATATAAGTATCATCTAAGCCTTGGGAGATCCTTAAGAGACTGGTATTCAGCTCCTAGTTTTATGGAATAATGTAAAGTGAAAAAAGTCCCCTAGTTAGGTTACATGTCTTATATTTATACCCAACAATGAAGTGAACTAACATACATAGAATAACATTTCCTGTTTAGAAATAATGAAACATCTGCAATAGATCGAGACTCATAAACCAGAGGCTGGTAGTTCAACACCTTATCTACTCAGCACAGACACATTGGATGAATGTACACATATTTCACTCTCACCTCACACATGCACACACTCCTGCTTATCTTGAGTTATTGAAGCAAACACTTACTTGAGAATCTCATTGTGGTTCATATTTGTCTGGGATTGTTTTGAGAGTTTTTTTTTTAAATTTTGTTTGAGTTAATGAATGAAAACGAAAATGAGAAAAGATAGTTCTTCATTCTCTTACCTTTTTTTAAGTAGCTTATTCTTTAAGTGTTTTCATGTGAGCACATCTGTCTCACAGACAACTCCTCTAATGAATATGATGTTTAAAGTACTTATAGAGTTAATAACATTTGTGCTTTCAAAAGGTGGATGCTTCTGCACTCTTATCAAAGTAGTTTATTTCAAAAGATTTGGTAGATGGAATATGTGTGTATGTCTGTAGGTGTGGTGTATGTATGTATTTGTATGAATGTATGTATGTATACGTAGAGGCGCATGACTTAGTGGTTAGGGTGTTGGACTCATGATCATGAGATTGTGGTTTCAATTCCTGGACTGGGCAATGTGTTGTGTTCTTCAGCAAAACACTTCATTTCACATTACTCCAGTCTACTCAGTTGGCAAAAATGAGTAATCCTGTAATGGATTGGCATCCTGTCCAGGTGGGGAATATATATGTCACTGAAACTAGGAAACCAGCCCTTATGAGTCTGGCATGGCTCGAGAAGGAAACATTTTTTCTTTTATTTATGTATGTATTGGAGTGGGGGTACATATACATGTATTTGTATGAATATGTGTATGTGTATGTATCTGTGTACAAAATGTACACAGGTACATAATTTCAATGCGACCACTTAACCAGCTAGAAATAGCTGTCAAATCTCTTTCAAAGACCTTGATACTTTAAAGCAGACATGTTGAATAATATGACCTGGAATATATCATTTGGGGAGGTGGAGGACAAGCTGGTCATGTTTTATAAAATAATGAGCTTATTGTATATAATGCTTAGGCACACTATAACTAATTGGAAAAGAGTAAAATGGAGGACAATTTTGCCTTTTATTTTTCTAGGGTCAATAAAATAAGTACCAATTGAGCATAGGGGTCAACATAGCTATCCCCTCCTTAAAATTGCTGGCCATGTGCCAAAATTTGAAACCACCATTATTATTATTCAGTAGTTTTATTTTTATAATGTGCTTTCATTTCACTACCTAGCGCAGCTCTGTGTGCCTTGGGTATGTGCTGTGGTTTGCTGTTATTATTATTATTATTATTATTATTATTATTGTTATTACAGAAAAATACCTGATCGACCAATGGCTATCAGCACTCCTATTATTAGTCTCATTCTACAGAACCAGCAACATCATGTTAAAGGTCACACATCTGAACCAATAAATATTACATTTAAGCAGCTTGTTAACCATAACAGAACAAGTCCTCAGTGTGTTTATTGGCAACCATTCAACCGTGGGTAAGTGTATGTGTGAGTGTGTGTGGATATATATATATATGAAGAATAATAATAAATGGAGCAAAACGCATATAAACAATAAGTTCCTTTAATTCCTACATATGTTTCAAAATATATGTGAACTCTATTCCATATGTTGGAATTAAAGGAACTTATTGTTTATATGCGTTTTGCTCCATTTATTATTATTATTCATATCTACTCCAAATACATCACTTTTACTTGGTATTTCTACCTATAAAATGGGTGTGATATCCTAGTTTTTGTGTGATTTTTGCTATCCATGGTAACTATTAACATATTTACATTATCAAAGTTTTTTCAACCAAGGTAATATTAATATATACATAAATTTATATATATATATATATAAAATAATTGATAGGGAAGACAGAGTGTACTGTAAGCTTTATTTAGACTATCATTTCGGCTTACATCTGCACTGTTCCCTAGTGGGTGAGGAACGATATAATGGAATCCAATGCACTCCACAGTGAAGAAGAAACCTGATGGTGGGGGGGGGGGGGGGGTGCATTCAATTCCATTATATCGTTCCCCACCCATGAGGGAGCAGTGCAGATGTAAGCTGAAACGATCATCGAGCTAAATAAAGCTTACACTACACTCTGTCTTCCCTATCAATTATTTAAAATATACTGAATGTGCACCGAGGAATTCCTTATGTAGTTCCTGCGACTAAAGTGTAATACCATGGTTGATGCCTGGTAGCTGTATGTAGTGAACGTGCTCTCAAGGTACACTACTAGGTACATACCCAAAACAAGATTTGGATACTGCATTTTAAAGTCTCCTACCTAAACTTTAATTTTAAACATAACCTATATATATATGAGGGGATACCCAAAAGTAACAGGAAATGTTCTCTATGAGACAAGCCCATTATAGTTCAGGCTTCCACTGCTAGAAATCAGTTGATGCAACCCTCAGGCATCAGTCTGCTGACCAGCATTGTTCAATAGGGTCATATTGCCACGTGGTGCGTCTTTGTTTTGCAGTGCTCCTCCCCTCTTCATCAATTTTTGCGATGGCTGAAATGACGGAACAATGTGCTTCTGTGAAATTCTGCTTTCTGCTGGGGAAAATGGTGGCCAAAACAGCTGTCATGCCTGAAACAGCTTACAAGGCTGCTGTCATGAGCAAAACACAAGTTTACAAGTGATTTTCACACTTTAGGAATGGTCACTTGTCACTTGAAGACCATCCTCATTCAGGATGACCATTAACCTTCCGAATGAATGAAAACATGAAAATTCATGAACTGATCATAGAGGACTGTCACCGAACAATCAACACACTTGTTGATGTGACTGGTGTGTCCTGGAGCTCCTGCCAATGAATTATGAGTGAGGAATTGTGAATGAAAAGTGTTGCAGCAAAATTTGTGCCTCGCTTGCTCACAGAATATCAAAAGCAGTTACAACTGAATGCATGTTGTGAACATGAAAGAACAGTTGGAAGTTGATCTGGACCTTTTTTCAAAGGTCATTACTAGTGACAAAAGTTGGTGCTACAAAATTTGCAGATGCAGAAGAGGTGAAGAAAAAAATGACAGAGGCGTTAAAAGCATCACTCCACAAGAGTTCCAGGACTGCTTCAAACATAACTTTAAATGGAGAATACTTTGAAGGCAATAAAAGTGTAATCATGTAAAACTAAGTGTATAAAATAAGATTGCAAAATTCTGATTTCTTTTGGGTACCCCCCTCATATAATAAACTTTTGTGCCCTCCCCACCACTTTTTTGTATTTTATTTCAAACTTGTTTTGGTTTACTTATTTTGCTTTAAATCATTTTCTTCATCTTTTTGACAATAATATTTTGTGATTCTTTCTAATTTTCTCTTATTGCTTTTTTTAATGTTATTTGTAGGTTAAATGGATATTGGTCGAGGAAAGGATGTGAGATGACTGACCATTTTCAGCTGAATGAAGACACATATGTGGTCTGTTCCTGCTCACATCTTAGTACCTATGCTGTTCTCATGGACATGAGTAACATTGAGGTAGGATAATGTGCTTTCCTTTGAAATTTACTTCTTTCTCACTTTAATGGTCTTTCCAGGAGTCCAAATTGCAACCAATGTAAAACATCATATAATAATGAGCTTATGTATACAATACTCAGGTGCACTACAACTAATTGGAAAAAGATAAAGCTGAGAACAGAGCAGCAATAAGTCAAGTAAAGAAAGACAGCAATAGAAACCAAAAATTCATGCATAATACATAGAATAAAACTAAAAAAGACAGAAAAGTGAAAAGTAAAAGAGCCATAAAGAGGAAAGGGTGCATAGACATGTCAAGAGTAGTGTTGGTAAATTTCAGAGAGCATAGAGTCCAATAACTTTTGGCTATTTTTGGAAATCTTTACTAAGGAGCTCTTTGAGTTTCTGAAAGAATCTGAACTTAATGATCAACCTCTTTCGTTTTTGTTTTTTTTTTAATATTCCAAGAGAGTGTATTTCAACTGCTTTATCTTTTTTATATATTTTTATCTTCAGTTATTGCAAAGAAAGTTATATATTTTTAAGAGTTTCACTCAGAGTTAAATTTATTCTTATATATTATATTTTAATAATTTATTTTATCAGTATTACAATCTTCTTGTTAGTATTGTAAATCTGGCTGTTGTACAGATTCAGTAAGTTTCTCTGACTTTGAGAAACACTACAGTAGCCTTCACTGTTTGATGATGCAAAATAAATCAAAATATCGCTTATTCAAATTAGATGAAAATCTAATTGCAAAATTTAGTTAATATTTTTTATAGTCAAGCATGCCAAAATGAAAATATTTTCTATTGTCAACTTCAGTTGTATTTCAATAAAGAATCATGTTACAAAATGTATTATTTTTGAAAAATATATCATTATTAAAGCAAATAAAATAATGTATATAAACCTTTCTTAGTCTATATTTCCTGGCTTTTTGACTAAAACTTGAGCATGCTTTAATCATAAAAATTTACTAATAACCTACAAATATTAATGGAGTACTAAGATTTTCTTAATTATCTTATATATGGATTTGTGGTTAAGAAGTTTGATTAACAATCACATAGTTTCAGGTTCAATCTCACTGCACAGTTGCTTAGGCAAGTGTCTTCTACTATAGCCCTGGGCCAGCCAATGTCTTGTGAATGAATTTAGTTGATGGAAATTGTGCAGAAGCCTTATTGTGCATGATGCTCAGCATGTTGTAGGCTCTTTAGAGAGACTGGCCTGCAAATCCTCTGCATCTCACCTCAATGAGCTCACACTTAACTTGCCACTAATTGTTTTGGTATAGCTCCACCAGCTTAGCACATTTAGCTCTCTTTCTCTCATTTGCTTCCTTAATAGGCATAAAACATTATTATGTAGATCAGTGGTTCTCAACTGGGGTCCACATGACCCTTAGGAGTCCACATAAGATTTTGCTGTTAGCATTTCTGTGCAAATAACTGGTTATACTTCTAGAATGAACAAATTATTTCAATAATTTTTTTTATATAATTCCTTGTGATACTTAATTATAAAAATATAATGGAACTTTTTTAAAATATCATATGTTTATTAGGGTTCAGCAAAGTAAAATAGGAATGAAAGGGGTCCATAGGGGTTGAAAATCACTGATGTAGATCTACAAATTTATTCATCCAAATACATACAAGAACATTTATAAGATGTGGAATTTACTTGGATCCCATTAGTTGAGACATTATTTTAATTTTGTCAGTCTACTTATATGTAAAATATTACCTTGAAATTGTAGATTTTTTATCTTTTTAAACAATCCAAACCATGATGGCAGTGAAAAATAATAAAACAATAAAATATTTACTAAAAAATGTTAAAGTAAAATATAATGACTTGATTAGCAAGTTTTCTAATCTACTGAGTTGCTAGCCATCATTTTCTTTCTGTTTTTACTTATTTTCGCTATCTTATGTTGCAATTTTCTCTGAATGAACAGACCTATTGACAAATGTACCCAGCCATGACCATCCAATCTTAGAGAGTATATCTAAGGCTACATTATCCAATGTTTCCTATAGTTACAGCGATGAGTGTTCCAGTTGATCTGATCAATGGAACAAGTTGCTCGTGAAAGTAATGTGCAAGTAGCTGAGCATTCCACAAATCCACATGTCCTTAATGCAGTTCTTAGGGAGATTCAGTGTGATACAAAGTGACAAAGCTGACTCTTTGAAATACTGATACAACTCAGTTTTGCCAGCTGAATGGACTGAAGCAACTTGAAATAAAGTAACTTGCTCAAGGACACAGTGCACCAAGATATCAAACTCATGATCTTACAATTGTGAGCCAAATGCCCTAACCACTGAGCCATGTGCCTTCTCAATATATCATTCCTTTTTTAAGATGGTCAAGTGTGTCTTGAGGAAAATTTGACTGTTATTTGTAGCAGGTTGAATAACCATGTAGCAGTTCCTTTGTTGGATTAGTTCTTGGATTTTTTCTGATGAGAGATTCCTTCTGATAACCTTTTGACAGTAAGAAAATATGAGATGTTTTTGAGCTATCCCTTTCTAGACTTACCTCAAAAGTCTGTTAACCAGGCAGTGATTTGGCAGAGATGTTAGAGCATCAGATAGAATGCTTTGCAGTATTTGTTCTGGCTCCCAATACACTGAGTTCAAATCTTGTCAGGACCAACTTTGCCTTTCATCCTTTTGGAGTTGATTGGAAAGTAACAATCCAAAGCAGGGGATTGGCAGAATGGTAAGAATGTTGGATCAGATGCTTTGTAGTATTGGTTTTAGACTTAATCTGCCATCTGGCCCCATGTGATACTTTGAGCACTTTTAGAGGAATCCACTCAGTTGCAAGTATTTGTATGTTGAAAGGGAAAACAACTTCAAAAGCAATATCTTCTAAATATTACATCAATTACTGAATAGAAATATAGCAGATAATGGTAATAAGGTTACTTTTATCCATCCTTGTATGTACTAATCATTTTAAATACTTACTTTCATCACCTAGCAGATTAGGTTTTTTTTAATCACTTTGTCAGGGGAAAAAAGACAGTTTCTTCAACTTCAAAACGGGTAGGAGTTAGTTATTTGCATACAAGAAACCTGTTCTGATTGCTTGCAACAGGGTGACAAATTAAAGCTATCATCCAAAGATAGTGTTAGGGTATGTGTAATGTTACGTCTAATATGCAGTGGTGGGGTGAGTTAGTCCCATAGAAAAGACTAGGAGGTCTAGAGTTATTGCTGTTTCCTGATGATCAAATTTAATTAGTACAAATGTTTGTGCTAATGTTTTCTTTCCTTGACTCTCATTGCAATTCTAATTCTAATTGTATTAATTGCTGTCATCAGATTTGAGCATTTTATGACAGGGAGAGCCTTAATTTTTTCCTCACTACATCAAGTGTATTAATATTTATTTAAGGAGAATATCAGTTGAATATATATATATATATATATATATATATATATATATATATATATATATATAGAAGGTTGTTTGTTATGGCTGGCCAGAGAGTGACCATCAGTTTTGTGCCTTTAAAACAGTAGTATTGGTGACTCATCAGACTGACATAGCTAGAGGCATATAACCTACTGTCATTTGAATCTGATGAATCACCTATACAACTAAGTGCTTTATAGGTGCAAAACTGATAGTCGCTCTCTGACCAGCCATAACAAACAATCCTTTAAATATACTACTGCTCTAACGATTTAGAATGTGCTTCTTTTTCAAATACATGTACTACTGACGATATATATATATATATATATATATATATATATATATATATATATATTTATATAAAGTTCTATGTAGTATGGGTACAGTCTTACATTTTTTATTTTAATTATTGCTATATTATTTGATTGTAGCAAGGAAGATTGTTGACACTCATGACTTTTACTGGTCCTACTGAATATGGGATTGGGTTTGTGGGGTTAATGTTATTGATATTCAACTTCAACTTCTATAAGTGGGTACTTTGATGTAAATGTGGACAGGAAAGAATTTTAGAGGGATATTATTGTGGAGAAGAAGAGTTGAGTAAAGTGTTTAATGTTGAGTTTAGGAAGTGAGGCACAGTAGGAATGATGACAGACCAAGAGAGAGAGAGAGAGAGATGTTATTTCAGTTACAGTTGAAGGAACAGCATGTGGTTGTTATTGTTCTTTAGCTCCCGGTCAGCCCTGACTGTGCAAACCTATGATTAAAAGGTGTTCCAGCAGTGACCATCCAATCATTCTCCTGAGTATTCTCTAGAACTGAATTAGGATGCTTGCAAAAGTGAACTCCACTAAATATACCTCACTGTGAAATAGGAGGAGAAACTATTGTCTGTCAAACAATCTGAAACAAGTTACACAGTTTGTTTGAAAGAACACTGCAATCACTTCATGGTGTCCTTGTAAGGTAGGTCAATCTATTAGAAAGAACAGTCAGATCTTTCCCGAATTATATTCTTTCATCTTAAAATGAAACAGACACATTGGATCAGCGTCGCCTTCCTGGCACATGAAAAGACATTCGAGCGAGATCATTGCCAGTGCCGCTGGACTGGCTCCTGTGCAGGTGGCATGTAAAATACACCATTTTGAGCGTGGCCATTGCCAGTACCACCTGACTGGCCTTCGTGCCAGTGGCACGTAAAAGCACCCACTACACTCTCGGAGTGGCTAGCATTACGAAGGGCATCCAGCTGTAGAAACTCTGGAGCCTGATGTAGCTATCTGGTTCACCAGTCCTCAGTCAAATCGTCTAACCCATGCTAGCATGGAAAGCGGACGTTAAACGATAATGATGATGATGATGGATCATGTTATCTTAGATACATTACGTTTGGAAAGCAAAACTAAAATAAAAACAAAAGAGCAAGTAAGTCCAAGGTGTAATACTTTTGGTCATAATTCTGCTTCATCAGAGAACTAGAAGTAATTAGTTTCAAAAGCTGGCTAATTTCAAATAAAAAAATATTGAAGATTTAAAGCTATGAAATAAGATATGAAGATAACACAATGAATTGTAGTGAGATGACTGTATTTGTGTAATTCATTTGTACAAAATTATTTCTTTCAAGAATGTAATTAAACATTTAAGAAATAATACATTTTGTAAAATAAACTAATTAAAGGATAAAATATATAATCTCACTCACTTAAGTTATATTTAAATTATGACAAGCATGTTTTAAAAATTACAACTTGGACATTGCTTTCTTTCAAGAATTTTTACCAGGAAATTTACATTTTATGTATAATTAAAATAAAACGGTTGCATACACATTGAAGAAAAGGAATTATTTCGAGCTTTATGAAGAAATGATTATCTCCTTTGTAATATGAGACCGGCACAAATTTACAAAATGTGTTGGTGTGTAAAGGTGCACTCTTGCAAAACACAAACCACTACTTCTTGAGAAAAAAAATATTTTGTTTGTAAAAGAAGTTTAAAATGTTCCATCATACACTCAGTATCTCATCTGTAATACTATCAATTCAGATGCTGGGCAATTCTTTTGTTATTTTTAAGAATAAAAGAAGCTTGTCTTCTACACCAGCATATATGGTAAGTCATATGGAATTTTAAAAGTAAAATTTATAATTCTTTTTTTTACTTGTTTTTCTTTACAGTATGTACCAACCAATGCCATTCAGTTGAAAGCAATTACCTACATTGGGCTCATTATATCCATGATATGTCTTTGCTTTGCCTTCCTTATATTTTTCCTCTTGAAAAACTTGAACACAAATTGCAACACAATTCGAATCAATTTCATCATATCCATATTTCTCTCTGAGCTCTTCTTCCTTATTGGTGTTGCTCGGACCAAACCTGAAGTAAGTTCAACTTTTCCAATCTCTCTCCCTCCCTCTCCCTCTCTCTTTTCTTCTTCGTCCATCTCCCCTCCACCCCATTAGACCAGTTTTCTATGAATCTTTAAAATGCATTTTATCTACAAAGTAAGCAGACATCATAAATTGGTATTATTTCAGTTTCTTTTTCTCCTACATCTCTTCCTTTTACTTCTCTTTGATAAAGAGCATAACCTTTTCTATTCTTAGATCCTTTTCTATTCTTAGATCTTTTTCTATTCTTTTCATTTGGTGTAATTTTTTTCTTTGTACACTATCTTTCATTGTTATTATTTTGATTCCTATTTCTATGCCTTTTCCACTTTGTTTTTTTTACTTTTCAAACTTCCTATATTATTTATTTGTTTGTCTTTTCTGTACTTCATGATTATTCTTGATGTATTTGTGCTTTATGTGTGTGCCCCCATCCAGCTGAGAATCTGAACTAAGCAGCAATTTAACATTTAACCTAACCTACAAAATTAATAGCTTTTATTTTGTTTCGTAAAAAGTATCAGCATTTTGTGTCAAAGGCTCTTAAAGGTGTTTACACACACACACACACACACACACACACACACACACACACACACACAAACGCACACATGGCTTGAGCAGGTGCACAGTGTACCACACATCAGGTGTCAAAGTGATTGCTGAGCAATGTGTGATGAAGTCTTTTTCTTAAGAACACAATGCACCTCCTAGTCCAAGATTGAAACCATTACTTCATGATTGTGAGTGTAACACCTTAACCACTAGACAATGTGTCCTTGACAAAGCATAAACTATATTATTCACTACTGAGTCTCTTGATTCACGTCTTAAAGTTTCTCATTTCTGAACATTGAGCAAATATGATTAAAACTAATATTCCATAGGCAAAAATATTAGAAAATACATATGCACAACCTCTCCCCCTCCACACACACACACACATCTACACACCAGCATTCTTTAGTTTCCATCTAATAAATTTCTTTCATAAGTTATTTGGTTTGGTCACCCCAAAGCTATAGTAGAAGACACTTGCCAAACATGCCATTCACTGGAATCAAACCTGGAAACATGTGATTGTGAAATGAATTTCTTAAGCATACCAGCCAAACCTACCTGTACAAAATCCTATGTTCTCTTAACATAGAAAAAAAAGCCTATCCAATGTACTCCACTTTATATTGGTTTCCCTTATCAATAAGCAGTAATCCTGAAATAATCATTCCTCATTTCTTTATTTCAGATACTCTGCCGCATTGTTGCCATCTTCCTTCATTATTTCTTCATCAGTACATTTGCTTGGTTGTTTGTGGAAATACTTCATATCTACCGTATGTTAACAGAAATACGTGATATAAATACTGGTTCAATGAAGTTTTATTATCTTGTTGGTTTTGGTAAGTCCGTTGCTTTCTTTGTCATTTATTTTTATTCATGTAGTTATATATTTATATATTTATTTAGTTGTCTTTTTACATTCTCTTGTATAAAATTGTCAAAAGATTTGTTCTGAAATCATCTTTTGAAACATTCTGTGGTTCTCAATCTCAGTTCAAACCTTATTGTCACTTTTATTTTGACCTTCTGAGTCAGTCACGTGACTCTACTTGCCTCTGTCCGTTTTTCATGCATCTGATTAACAAATTCTACCAACAATCTTCAAATGTCATCTATCCATTCATTCCAACATTGAAAATGTGTATTAAACATTTTTTTTTTTAAATATCAAAAATTTCTAGTGCTTATATCTTTTATTTCTTGTTTGCTTAACAAATATTGTAAAAATCGACTGAAATTTTGAATATTTATTTAAACAAGTCTTGTTTATTCTTATTTGTATAATTTTTTCAGTTATTCCTGGTATTATTGTTGGCTTAGCTGTAGGACTTTACACAGACCAATATGGAACAGCTGAATTGTAAGTATTTCTCAACATGGTTGCTGTTTATTTCTTTTTTTCTTTTCACTGCTTTCATGGATTCTCTTGAACACTGGGGTTGATGTAATTGACTTAACCCCTTCCCTTAACTTGCTGGCATTTTGCCAAAATTTGAAACCAATATTTCATCCATCTATGACTCAAGTTCCCAATTCAAATTCATAATTAATGTATATGAGTGCTTTACTTTCAGTTGCTGGTTATCAACCAAAAATATGTTCATATGGAGCTTTGCTGGACCTATTGTTGTAGTATGGATAGTAAGTTTTTCTTTTTGTTTTACTTTTATTGTCAGTTAATATTGCACATATATACATAGCCACTGTGTTTTCACCAGTCTACTTTACCCAAAGTAGTAACACCGTTATGTGTTAATTAACAAGTAATGGAAGAAACTCCAAGCACAAGCCTTTACTTGTGAGTGCTTTGAGAAAAGAAAAGGCTAGAGGAGTCAACCTTAACAGCAAATCAAAGTGTGAATCCTCTTAGGCAGTCTGGTGCCTTCTTTTACACATTTCTGGCAACTTCAGGGTAGGTGGAGCTCTCTGTTTTTGTGAAGCAGTCACTGAGGAGAACTCTACTCAAATATAAAGCCTATTACTATCAGTACAGCCATCTTAGCTTGCTGAGCCACTGTGGAATTGGATTGCATGGATTGACTTTTGATTTTAAACTTCAAAGTGCTGATAGGAATAAAAGCCCTGCAGCATCAAGAATCTAATTTCATAGCCACTTCAGGCCGTACCACTCTTTCTCATTATTTTCAGACACCAAAAAAAACCCAAAAAAACTGGCATTATATTTTCAAAAGAAATTATGAAGTTTTAGTCACTGCTTTCATCATCATCATCATCATCGTTTAACGTCCGCTTTCCATGCTAGCATGGGTTGGACGATTTGACTGAGGACTGGTGCAACTGGATGGCTACACCAGGCTCCAATCTAATTTGGCAGAGTTTCTACAGCTGGATGCCCTTCCTAACGCCAACCACTCAGAGAGTGCTTTGTGATAAACAATTTATCTCCCTTCTGTCTACATGCCTTACATACTCTTCAGAAATACTCATGACTTCTGTGTTTTTTTGGGGTTTTTTTGTATGGAGAAGCAGGCAGTGTACTTCACTGAATAAACAGATAAATATTTCTGTCATTCATAAACACCTCTGTCAATAACATCGATGTATGGAGATTTATTAAAATAGATAAGGGATCAATACGATTGAAAAAAAAAACCCCTCAGGGTAGTTTTTCAGCAAAACCAGAGTTATTAGAATGTTTCATGTCGTATTAGTGGGGAGGATTTTATTAGTTGTGATAACTTCTTCTCCATAAGTAATCGACCATTCACATGATAACAACTTTATGTATTATATGTATTATTTTTACATGTAAATTATCCTAAATTGGCAATTGGAATTCAATTAAGGTTCTACTCTTAATTAATCACTGTCAATTTAACATCCAAATTTCTAAATTTCTAAATTAAAATATTAAAATCAGAATAACATTAAATTTTAAACATTATGCTTTTAATTATATATTGAATTTAGATTGAGAAAACTCAATATTTTTTCCATTGTCTTTTAATATGTGACCTTAAAATGTAATCCTAAAATGTGTGTGTGTGATGCTTTTCATAATTATTTATGTCTATTAATTACTTGCTACTATTCTTTCTCAGATTTCAGTACTTACCTGTATATTAGGGTGGCAAGCTAGCTGTCGAGAAAAAGTTCATGTGTCTCATGAAGATCTAGGGATGTTAAAGTAAGCTTTATCATCTTTTTTAAATCTATATATTTTTTATTTTGTTGTGGTGGAAGTCTGAATCTTCTTTTCTTCATATTCTGATTGATTAGCTTCTCAATCAGAGAAACCTGACAGTTTTCTTTCTTTAAACTTTTTGCTGTTTTCTCTCATTCCTCATTAAACAATAATTTGTCAAAATATAGGAGTGGTGTTGTTTGAATCCATCCTGAAGAAAGGAAATTTTCTATGTTGGCTCTCCTCCATGACTGTCTGGTATTGCAAGAAATTTCTTCTGCTCACTTCATAGCACAAGGAGAGTAGAAGCAACTGAAAACCTCCAATAGAACTGTTATTGCTTATTATGTGTAGTACAGAATGTGATTCATTGATAATTCTTTGTAATTTTGACACAAGGCCAGCAATTTTGAGGGGATGGTTAAGTCAATTACATTGAACCAAGTGTTCAACTGGTATTTACTTTATTGAGCCCAAGAGGATGAAAGGCAAAAGCCAACCATGGCTGAATCTGAACTCAGAATGTAAAGTCTTGGAAGAAATGCCACTAAGCATTTTGTTCAATGTGCTAATGATTCTGCCAACTTGCTGCCTCAAGCTATTCAGTGATAATAACAGCTAACATATTAACAGTTATTATCATATAAAGCTTTTCAGTGTTCTGAATAGCAGTCTGATCACTGCTGACATAAAATAGAATGCCTTTTCTCTATCTGATTAATCTTGCTATAATATCAGCCAAACCTTTTCAATTCTGTCATTTTGGTTGCTGATGTAGCTGTAATTATTTCCAGTTTCTTCTTATTTATTTATCTTATTTTTATATGACAATTCATTTATTTACATTACTTAGTCTTTATTCACATACAAGTTGATATTCACATACATATTTTCTCTTAATTAAAAAAAAATTTTTTTTTTCAATTTTATTTTTCATATCTACAGAGAGAGTCTACTGGTTGCCTCCTTGCTGTTACCAATGTGTGGTGCTAACTGGGTGTTTGCACTCCTCTCAGTTAATCAGAACTATGCTGCTTTCCACTACCTCTTTGCAATTATGAGCTGTTTTATGGGAGTTTTCATCTTTGTCTTCTACGTTATATGTAGTCGACCAGTAAGTTGATGTATAAAAAATATATATTCAGTATTTGTACATATACAACTCTCATACATTCTTTCAGGCTATCACAATATGCATCTATATACCATTGCCATCATACATAACTGTGTATCAACACCACTATAAGGAAACCACTTTATGGTAATTTGGTTTGCTAAGAGTTGCAACCAAGCTCCCCCCCCCCCCATCCTCCTTGAAATGAAAGGAAGGGCACATTACATAAGGAAGCTGCAAACATGGCTGTTTTGTTAAAATGTTTGCCTACCAACCACATAGTTGCTCTGGGCCAACCAAAGCATTATGAGTGGATTTGGTAACTGAAAAAGCCTGTTGTGTGTGTGTGTCTTTGTCTTGACATCGCATGACAGTTGTAGATGGGCATAGCCATCATACAAGTGATATTGTTAGTTTCTAATCTTCTATAGAAACATGTCCAACCACAGGGAATATTACCTTACTTGGAGACAGATGAGGGTTGGTAACAGGAAGGATATCTAGCCATAGAAAATCTGCCTTGATGAATTTCATGTAATTCATGCAAGCTTGGAAAAGTGAACATTAAGGAGTAAAGGGTGAAGAACCTCTTCACAAATGACTGTGGGATTGCCCATAGAAAGTTCTCCAAAGCACAAGTCTGGGAAAGGTTGTTTGTGGAAGACCAGCAGTCACCCATGCATACCAGTCTCCCCTCTCCATGCCACTGATGTTTCTCCAAGGGAAAAAGCAAAGGCCAAACCAGTGACATTTCAATCCATTACTACAGCTGAATGAACTAAGCAACATGAAGTAAAGTGTCTTCCTCAAGAACACTACACACCGCCAGGTGCAGGAATCAAATTCACAACCACACAATTGTAAGCTTGACACTCCAACTACTGAACCATGAACCTTCAATTAAGAAACACCTTTCTATCTTCACTACTGACAATGTTTCAAACTTGTCCTGTATATTGTTCTGCTAAAGATGATAGCTGTCATTTGCTTGCTTTTCATTTTCTTTGCTTTTTTAAAAAGCATTCTTTACTTTTGTTATTCTTATTTTATTTCATTCATTTATTTGTTTTTGTTATTTCTTATTTCCTTGTTCTCCATTTTTTTTTTATAGGTACGGTTTGAAATCAAACGAGTTTGGTATAAATTCAAAGGTAAAAAACTGGAATTGGATGAAGCACTCGGTGGTACTAGAAGTACTATGCTATCGGTAAATATCACTCCTTATATCATTCATGCAAGAGAAATAAAATCAAAAGATGAAGGAACATTTATATAAGCATTGGCATGGCTGTGTATAGGTGCTAACCACATGGTTTCAAGTTCAGTTCTATTGCATACTACCTTGGGGTAGAATCTTTTACTAAAGCCTCAGGCTGACCAAAGCCTTGTGAATGGATTTGGTAGATTGGAAACTAACATAAACCTTATTCATCATCATCATCATCATCATCGTTTAACGTCTGCTTTCCATGCTGGCATGAGTGGGATGTATGCCTGTACATATATATATGATTCGTCTAAGAGACCATAAATCATGGAAAAGATGCACTTGTATATCTGTCAGTAGAGTAGGTATATTATCCAAAATATATAGTATTATATATCCACCATGGCTGATCTTACTAATCAGTTTTGGGCAAGGAATACAATGAATTGTTAGGTGACAATCCTTTTATATAATCTTATGCTCATCACAGCTGATATGGAAGGGAATATGGCAACTGCTCTCTATTATTGAAGGTGGATTAGCACAACCGGTCAGCAACTGCTGTAAAAGAGGTGGTGAAATGAAAAAGGGCCGGGGGATTAGGTTAGGAGTCATGTCCCTTGGTCGGCTATGTTGTGAAGCTAGCAAGAATTATCTTGAAGTGTTTGTGGGGAAAGTGGGCATTATTAAATGTGGTGCTCTTGTGGGAATCAGGTGTGTGATATGTGTAGTGGTGTCATATGCGTAATTTTTTCTGGAGGTGTAGGTATATATAGCTGTGTTCGTTAGACTATTTTCTTTCTGGGGGGTACAATGTGTGTGAAGGGGTATAAGTTGGGGGTGGTGGGATGCTCACCTTACAGGTGTGTGTGTTGATGGGTGCATTGGTGTGTGCTTTGGTCAAACTGTTTGCCAGGCTTGAAGACATTGGTAGAAGGTTGAAGTTGGGGACCTGTGGTTGCAGTTATGTTGTGGCATGCAGGTATGATAGGATGTACTTCCTTTCCTGCCATTCAGGTAAACATCTGGGTGTTTATAATTGCTCTCTTCTCAGCCAGGCATAACCTGCACTTCCTGCTGCTATTGAAATGCGGTTTGCATTCTCCAGGATTTTCCACTTTATGCTGTACTCTCTAGCTCTTCCTTTCAAAGATCAAACGTGCCTGGCTAGGGTTGTGGCATTGTGTCTCTCTGAAATATTGAAGGAGGACTTTCTGTTGTTAAAGCAGGTTCTGAAGGGGTCTTCCATTACCCCCACATATTTTCACACAATCAGTTGTCCATTGGGTCCTGTGGCTGTTACCTCTGCCTTGTATACAACTGTCTCTGTGTTGCAGTGGCTGTTCAGCAGACAAATTGTTACCCTTGCATGATAATCCTGTCTCTGCCTTGGGTGTAGGCCTACCTACTAAAATCTTTTTTACACTAGGTACACAACTAAACGATAATCTCAGGGTATGTCTATTAAATATTTTGTTGAATCAATTAAAACAGGGGAAGTGTCTATCAACTAGACTAAGGAAGGTCTTGCCTACTCTGGTCTTAATGTTTAAAGAGAAGGGTGGCATGAACCACAGCAATTTCTGGTGACACTTTCTCTTGGAGGTGGGGTAGGGTCTGGCATGTAACTAATACTGTGCTTGAAACAGCTGGCAGCCAGAGCCCAGTTGTAGTACAGAGTAGCAGCATCAAAGCTCTCTTTGCTTGAAGATAAGCTGGAGATTCTCCTGCCAACACTCTTAACCAGGTTCCTGAGCACTATGGCTGGATGTCTTATAAATTGTTTTCTATGGTGGAACTCAAAGTAGTTATTAAAAATACCCTCTTTGGATGGTAAAAGTCAAAGAATGCCTATGGGATTTCAACCCATGTCTTCTATAAACATGATAGATGTTCTAATGTTATATCAAAAGCAATCCTTTCAATCTTCTCGATCCAAGGTGTTTTTTAACCCAATATTTTATACACTGTTATTTATAGTTTTAACTACTTTCATCATTACAAGCAATTTCATATCTCTTGATCTTTTTAAATTCTTATGACGTAGACAATATGCATGTATGTATGTATGTATGTACATAGGTACATACATATTGCTAACATTGTGCACTCTAGTTAGTCCTAGCATGTTCCTGAAGGTCGGCAATGATCTTCCTCGGTCACGAGTGGACGGCCATCATGTGTGTACATAGGTACATACTTACATATATAGATATGTATGTATGCATGTGAAGAGGTTTTGTCTCCTTGTCTCCTTGTGTTGACATAACACGAGTATCACTTGTAAACGATTGTCACTGTCACACAAACAGTGTTCTTTGTTTCTAATCTTCTGTGAAAAGATGTCCTGCCTTAAGGAAATATTGCCTTGCTTGGAAACAGGTGAGGGCTAGCAATAGAAAAGGCATCTGGCTGCAAATATGGAAAAGTGGGTGTGAAAACGATGATGGAGATGATGATGTTGATGATACAAACCCACACAAAGAGAGTGGACGAGGGATTAGGTGTTGGCCTGTCACTCAGAACTCATCAGTTATTATTATAATCATTGCATAAGTTAGCTCAGCCTATGTGAAAAGCAGCATGTGTCTCAATTGTATGGAGACATACACACCATTAGAAAATCTTCTGACTCTTCTAATTGTGGAAATGGATGAATTATAAAGTATTTCACCTAACTTGGATATCTTCCTGTTAGCTACAAATGATGGGAGAAAATTCTTCCTTGCAATTAACAAGGAATTAACTTCTCTTTCTTGTTGTAATAGTGAACTTCGTGTGTGTATTTTTGTGTATAAATGTTTTCACAAGCATGCATTCAGACACACACATACTCACAGGGTATATGTGTGTGTTCATTTATATATACACACACATAATGTCTGTATGTCTGTATGTGTATATATATAGGTATGAATGTGTGTATGTTTGTGTTTCATTGTCTTGACATCATATGATAGTTGTAATGACCGTTACTCTCGTACAAGCAGTGTCATTCATTTCCAATATTCTGCATAAAAGTGTCCAGCCAAAGGGAAATATTACCTTGCTTGGAAACAGACAAAGTTAGCAGCAGGAAAGGCATTCAGCTGTAGAAAATCTACTTCAATAAATTCTGTTTGGCCTATGCAAGCATTGGCAAAATAGACGTTAAAATGATGATAATGATGTAACATATTCTTTTGTTCATACTCTTTTTCTTTCTATTCATACAGAGATCAGCACTTGCCTATCGCAACGATTCTTCGATGGATGGCGGTCTGAATCGAATGAACATCGGTATCTCAACGACCTCAACCACATCTCGTTCAACAAGTAAGACCAGTAGTGGTGGCCTGTACAAGGGAGATGATTACATGCGCAGCACAAACTCTTCCACTACGTCAGGCCATGCTCCTTCTATGTCCATGCATCCACCCAACACTGGCATTCCTCCGTATGATTCCTATCACTTACCACCACTACCACCACCACCACCATCACTACCATTACATGACAACCACCACCCCGATGGTACGTCCCAATTACTGGTACCAATCCACGAACGAGCTATCAGTGTCTCTTTCTCATTTAGTTTTCATTTCACAGTGTGTTTGAGATGTTGTGTATGTTGGGAAAGAAGAGGAAAAGAAAGCTGAATGTATGAGAGTGGAGATGTATGTATGGGTGGGGTGCTGACATGGCTGAACTGATACTAAGCTTGCTTTGCAATCATGAATGCATTTGCACCAACTCAACCCTTGGGAGTGAAATTAGGTAGACGGAAACTGAGTGGGAGGCTGTCAGATGGACTCTACCTGTCACACTGTGTCTACCCATGAATTATGTTAAGGGTGCAATTGTCTGTGGAATTCTCTGCTACTAAATACAATGAATAGGTAGCTCCATTGATTAAGCAACTGGAACATTCCTTATAGAAAAATGACACAAAATCTATATGCTTCAATGTATGTTTGTTTGTCTGCTTGTGTGAAAGCTTGTATTTTGCTTCTTGGTGAGGCTTGTTAATATAATATGATGTAAGTAAGGCTTTGTGCATATAGGCTTGAGTTTATTTGTGAGTGTGTCTCAGTAGAAGCTGTGTACTGTATGCTTATTCATATGTGTATGTATGTGTGAATGTGTGGTAACAATGATGGGGATGTCTGCATGAATGTATGTTATTTTATCTGTAGTATTTATAAATGTATATGTGTGAATGTAACTTGGCTTTCAGTGTGGCTGGAGAGAAAGAGTACATAGGGTTACATTTTTGTTGCTTTTTATTTACTTTTAACACCTTGTCACAATTCTACACTTTCACTTCACATCTTGCACTAGACTTTGCTTATATTTTATTCTACATCTTTAATGTCTTTATATTTCTCTATCTATTTATCTATTTATCAATCCATCTGGCTATTTATATCTGTCTGTTCATGTGTATTTTTGTTTCTCATTCTATCTAACTGTCCTCTACTTCTTTATCCTGTCCTCTGTTTCTTTCCATTTCTCGACATAGCTGTCCATTTATTTGAGTAGGATGTCAGTTCAATCACTTCTCTGTCTGTCAGGCTCGGTTTAGACATAAATTGAACCAGCTTCAATTTAGGATCAAACAAGTTAAAGAAGCTTTTAAAATATCAGAAATTTTTCATTCATAACAGTTTTACTATAATTATATTTAAGTTATAATATCATGCATTAACATTTAACAATTAGACCCAATTAGTTAATCAAAATTGTTTTTCATTATTTTATAAATATTCTCTGATACAAATTTTTATTACATTTATTTATACTTATAATTTCTTTTCTCAGTCTGTGTTATGTTACATTATACCAACTTATGTTACCTTACATTATTACATTGCTGCATTTTATCAACATTAAGTTTTGTAAATTTGTAAACTGATTGATTTCTTACGTTTTATCAGTGTTAATTATGTAATGGTTTTCAAATTACTTTTCATTTTCTGGAAATTGTAAATTTATGAGAGTATCTTACTCCTAAAATTAAATACATTCCATCATTTGACTCATTAGGAATAAATTTCCAGCATTATTTTCCGATTGATGTTTTTAAAACATTTTAAAGCACTCTTCCACTTTGTTGGGTTTTCTTATGCTCGTTGAGGGTATGCTTACCAAGTTCACTTGTTACACAGCCTTATTCTCTGTTAATTGCCAAATAGGGTTCTTGGAAGATCCCAGCACTTAGGATAAAGGTTTCTAAACTGTGCCATCAAAACTATTTCTCCAATTATTTCCTGGTGTGTCAAGAAATTAAGCCAAATCTGATAAATTCTTAAGACTATTTAGCTTTGATGTATATTTGGGAATTGACAACTCTGCATAAAATTTGACACAGGGCTGGTGACAATTAATGTGTCCTGAAAATGATTATTTAAAAAAAAATATATTGTCAATGTAAAAAAGTTTGGAAAGCTCTGGCTCAGGGAGTCACCATGTTCAAATCTGGTTCATCCACTCATCACTCCACCTGACTCCTTCCTTTAGAGACCTTTGTTTTAAAAGTCTGTCTGTTTAGCTGCCCAGCCTTTTTTTATGCTCAATTACTTAGTTATCTACTTGTTCTTCTGAACATATGTACTGTTATAATTTTCTCTTCATTTTGATTCAGCTATTGAATTATCTTTGATAGCAAATTAATAAATAAACATAGTTACTGTTCTCATTAAGCCCTGATTTTACAGACTTATGGTTAAAGGCATTCTAGCCAAGGCCATCCTATTTTTCCGTAGACATAATGCACCTAGCACCAGAACTGGCTCTAGGTATGCCTTTACTTCAAGTAAATTGAATTTCAGTGCTCTTACAAATATATCTTTTAATATTTTCTCAAGGATTAAAACCTGTAAGTACAAGAACAAAGATTTTATTTCATAACTTCCCAAAATGTCAGAATATTCTTCCATTCATTATAATTTTTTAATAATTTATAGTAATTTATAAGTAATTATATAAGTATTGGCTTAAAGTAGCTAACCAACTATATTAATCAAGTTCAATGAAAGCTCAAATATTTTTCTCTTTTCTTTACAATTTTAATAACCCATTGCCTTATATGGTATTTTCTCTCAAGTCCTTATTATTATTAATGTTTTTGGTGATTTCTGTCGATTTTCATTTAAATCACATTCTCAATTATGTCATTGTTTTCCTTGTCATTATCATCATCATCACTGTCATCATCATTATTCTCTTTTCACAGTTTTAGTCAAGTAATGTTTAAGCAGCTTACTAAAGAAAAGAAGTCTTTACAAAATTTGCCATGAGATGTGAACTCATTTCAATGAACTAGAAGACATCCATATATACACAGATTTTCACTACTTTCTCTTTCATTCTCTTTTTATCTGCTAGATGTTAATTACACCTTCTGTTCCTCAGTCTCTCTCCCTTTCCATCAACTACTCTCTTGGAAGGCAGGAGAGAGAAATGCACATGCACTGCTTTATGAAGTGCAGGTCTCAAATTCCTTAAGCCGAATTTCTTATGATTTATAAATAGATAAAATAGCAAAATTGTTATTTTACATTATTTTTTCATATATTTTTTTCATGTTGGCATGGGTTGGATGGGCCTCACAGCATCTCTCTACTCTTTACAGTAATTTGTTGTCTGGCATACACAGATAGAGAAGAAAAAACCTGGTTTACGCTGTTGCAATCTATATCGTGTTATTTTTGGTATGGTTTTTATAACTGGATGTCCTTCCTATCACAAACCACTTTACAATATAGACTAAATATATTTTATCTCACTCCAAGCACTAGAGAGGTTTCTATGGCAAGATTAAACAGTCTTCTCTGCTCTTCCTCTGTTTGTTGTAAAAGATGAAAATTATTAAATTCAATCTTATGAATAAAATAGACTATGTTTATGGGTTTGTCATATTCACTGCTCGTTACTTGAACAGCTAAAGCATAAAGTTTGTATGTAAGTGTAAAATGACACCAAGCATTATGAAATATGGCCGTGGTGTAATTTTGATCTTTGAAAATATGGTGATATTTTGTTGGTTGATATACATAGTTGAAACCACTAATTTTTATGCTGAAATGATGCCAGTATTTGCTCAGTTGATATGGGCAGTGAAACTTTCATATTTTAACTATGGTTAATATATTTCTTCTATTTCTTGCTCTCAAACTTAGTTATTATATTTTCTTATTCAGATTTTATGATATCACTTGGCTTAAACACATGGGAAGATATTGAAACAATTTCATATTTCAACCATAGTTATTTTATTGTAGTTTCATGTATATATATATGTGTGTGGTTCAAAACAGTTTGATTCAAATTCATTGGTACTCTTGAGTTTCAAGTGTGATGCTAATCTTCAGCCATTTTCAAATTCAAAATGAATTTGAATCAAACTGTGTTGATCCATACATGTAACTCCCAATAAACTGGGTGTCTGTGTTTGTCCCCCCAACATCGCTTGACAACCGATGCTGGTGTGTTTACGTCACCGTAACTTAGCGGTTCGGCAAAAGAGACCGATAGAATAAGTACTAGGCTTACAAAGAATAAGTCCTGGGGTCGATTTGCTTGACTAAAGGCAGTGCTCCAGCATGGCCACAGTCAAATGACTGAAACAAGTAAAAGAGTAAAAGAGAGAGATATATATATATATTCCTCTCTGCTCTAGTTATTAATATATAGTTTTTACTAGTTATTATTATTGATATATAAAATAGTGCAATAAAATTATATATATAGCATACATTAAAAAAGGTAAGTCTGTAATATATTTCATGCAGACACACACACACACACACATACACATATATGAATGTATCATATATACATTCATAGTATTTATTCCAGTTCTTAGTTCAAATCTCATCTAGTCAGCTTTGCACTTCATCTTTGTAAGGCTGGATGAATACTACCAGTCTGGGCTAGGTTATTAATAGAACTGTTAGTGTCAGAGGAGATGCTTTGTGGTCTTTGTTTTGGTTCTGTTTGTTTTGAGTTCAAATCCTTCAGTGCCCATTAAAAAATAGTGACAGTCTCTTCAAATTATAAATGTAAGTGGCCAAGTATTCCACAGACATGTATCTCTTCAAGGTAATCTTCAGGTGGAATCAGTATTATATAGTGTGTAACAAGACTGGCCCTTTTAATTACAGGTATAGTCCAGTAAATAGGCTTCTGCACAGTTTCTGTCTAACCATTTTCACTTACAAAATTTGGGCAGGCTCAAGTTGCCCACTTTTACATAGTGGAATTACATGATTGCAAAGCAAACTTCTTAACCATTCTGGTGTGTGCCTATATTATATAGAACGTGTGTGTGTGTGTGTGTGTGTGTGTATATAAATTCATAGAACCTTGTGGAAATCACAGAAAGCTCCTCTAGTGAACCATGCTACCATACTACATTATATTCCTATAAGTAGGAGCATAATGTAGAGTCCTATGCAGCAGAAATCCAGGAGATCCAATCCATGAAATTATTTCATGAGGAGTGTGTGTGTATAAAGTAATTTTGTGTGTGGTGTAGCCTAGTGGTTAGGGTGTTGCACTCATAATCTCAAGGTCATTGTTTTGTTTCCCAGACCAGCAGTGCATTGTGTTCTTGAGCAAAACACTTTATTTCACATTTCCCCAGTCCACTCAGCTGCAAATAGGCAAGCCTGCAATGAACTGGCATTCCATTCAAGGGGAATCTTGGCCTGCCTGCCCAGCCAGCAGGGTGGCATAATTCAAAAGGGTGAGGAAGTGCATTGTAACCAGCAGTGTATAGTAACACCCAATAGTTGGATGATACAAGTTATACTTGTATTAATGTTGTTATAATTTCATCATCAGCAAGCTGCCAGAATCGTTACCATGATGGGCAAAATGCTTAGCAGCATTTCTTCCTCCTTGACGTTCTGATTTCAAATTCCGCTGAGGTCAACTTTGCCTTTCATTCTTTCGGGGTCGATAAATTATGTACCAGTTGAGACTGGGATTGGTATAATTGACTAGTCCCTTGCCCCAAATTTCAGGCCTTGTGCCTATAGTAGAAAGGATTATTATTATCATTATTTATAAAACTTTAATGGATATATATATATATATATATATATATATATATATATATATATATATATATATACACATACACATATATATACATGCACACACACACACTTATACATGTGTATGTGTAGAGTCAAGACTATTGAAAAGGTTGCAAGACGCAACGAAAATTTTAGGAAAATAAAAATAAGGAATAAGTGGAAATTTTACCGGTGAGTGTGTTAAACTATAAGGCACAAAAAGAAAATGACCCTCCCCAAACACAACAGAATTATATATCCACTGCATCGGAAATCTGCAATACTCCATAACTACCATCTCGGCTGTAACCTTGGAGCCCTAGCAATCCGTTACAGCACTCACCTAGCATACCTAATTGTTTAGATCACCTGTGAACTAAACCCCTATATTTTGTATATATATATATATATATATATATATATATATATATATATATATATATATAATAACTGTTCCACCAGTATTCCTCATTTTTAAACCTTTGGATATATTTTTATCTCATGACCGTCAGAACAGTCCTTCTTGCAGATAGCTGCTGATGTTGTGCTATTGTGGGTGATATATACCATTCTGGCACAAACAACGCTCATTTTGTATTACAATTTAGAGGCTATCTCCTATTCATTGAAAGCAAAGGTGAAGCTTCTATGTGATCTGTATGTACCACAGGTCTAAAGGAGACCACTCTTCTTGTCAATGTTTCTACTATGCATGTGAGTATATACTTACATATGTATGTATTGATGGATGGATGTATGTATGTGTGTATGTATGCATGTGTGTGTGTTTATGTATGTGTGTGTATGTATAGTGATACAGTATTACATTATCATGCACTACTATTAAGACATAAAACTTCATTAATCTAAGAGAGTAGAAACACTATTAATCTTGAGTGAAAATCTAAATTTAATTACAAAACTGTCTCCAAAATTAACTAGTCTTCTTCAAGCATATCAGCATGCATATGAACACACATGCATGGAATCACAGACCTATATGCACTCTCTTATACAAAATTTAATGCAACACATATGCTTCATTGATATAAATTGTCACCTCACTATTCAGGCCATGTTGATAAATGAATAACACTGTGTCACTTTCTAATGTTTACCTGAAAAATGTATTGAAAATCCATTTCAAGCCTAATCAGCTCCTTGTACAGATGACTCCTATATATGAGGTTTCCTGATTGACTCTCTAATTGCAGCCAAACATCCTGGCATGATGCTGTTGTCTCTTTGTTGTCCTGCATGTTTTGGTATCCTTCAGCCAGTTTGTTTGATATGTCAACATGTGATAGCAAGTGATACAGTTTGATATGTCAACATGTGATATCAGTATAATGAGTGATATGGTTTGATATGCTAACATGTGATAACAAGTGATTATATATATATATATATATATATATATATATATATATATATATATATATATGTATATATACTTTGATATGTCACCATGGGATAGCAAGTGATACAGTTTGATATGTCAACATGTTGTAGCCAGTGATACAGTGTTCAATATGTCAACATGTGATATTGCAAGAGACAGTGTTTGATGTGTGAATATGTTGTAGTGGTATATAGTATATGCCAGTATGTGATACATGGATACAGTTTGGTTTGTTAATATATTATGCATCAAGTGATACAATGATATTCTTTAACCATTTAGCGTTCTGATTACTCTGTCAAATGTAATACTTATTTTATTTATATTGTTTTTTAATTAATCATGCATTATCTTGTAGCTTTGAGATTCCAATGATATAATTGTATATTTTAAAAATGATATTGTAGGGTAGGTGGGAGAAACCAGATCTTGCCAGTTCGAACATAAAACAGGTAGAATACTTGGGTTGGATATGGCCAGTTTAAATGCTAAAGGGTTAATACATAATGTGAAAGCAAATGATGCATTGTTACACTTTTTCCATGCCACCTTAATGATAACTAACTCAACATTTTAGCTCACCTTATGCATTAAGTCAAATAGTGTATTTTAAAATGTTATTAGGTATATTTTAGCCTTTAGATAAAAATTATGTAAACAGCATTAAAGAATTAGTTCTTTACTCAGTAAATGAAATGTAGAATTTCAGTTTTCATTTTTCCCATTTCTTTTTATTATTTTTATGACTCACCTAGCTACACCGTTGCACACCAGTGTGCCTCAGCAAACCACCATTCTCTAAGTTACTTAATTTTCTAACTGTTTAGATTTTGGTTAGTCATAACAAATACAGCACTCTTCTGGTTTAAAAATTACCCATGCCAGCACTAGTATAATTATACTCAAAGAACCATTTTCTCCAGAACTATTTGCATGCAGCTATAAACTAACTTAATGCCCAATGGTCAAGGTTATGCATCTTTCATGACACAGATTCATCAATAGCATTTCATGGGATCTTCTTGATTTATTTATCGTTTTTTTTTTTTATAGTTTTCTTTTCTTCTTTTTAGATTTGCTTGTTTTGTTTATTTCCATAAGTGTGTGTGTGGTTGTAAGTAATGTGATTGTCAGTAATATTTGCTGTTATAGTGTTCATGTTGAAAGTATAAAAGAAAACAATACTGCTATGTTTTGTATGTGTACCTAATATATATATATATATATATATATATATATATATATATATATATATATATATATATATATATATATATATATATATATATATGTATATATATATATATATATATATATATATATATATATATATATATATATATATATATATATATATATATATATATATATATATATATATGTATATATATATATGTAGTATGTTTATTTTCTTTTTTTATATGTTGATTTTGAATTTGTACCTCTGTTCTCTGTACATGCTTGACATTGTTTTTTTTTTTTGTTGTTAATATAAATGTTCCAGAAAATAATTAAATTTAATGAGGTATAAAATAATTTTAATGATGTTTTAGGTTTCTGCATTGTAGAATTTAATTAATATTAACATAATTAGAAATATGTATTTTCAATTTGATATTGGCTTTTCAAATATGCAAATTGCTTGAAGTATTTTGTAAAATAGTCCTGGACTGTAAGGTCAATTAATTAAATACTATTTTGATTTTGATGAGGAATGAAAAATAATGGTATTTTCTAAATGACTAGAAGTTCTCTCTGAAGGAGGTTGGCCTTTACAGTTTTTTAATTCTCATGTTAATAAATCCTTTTTTATATTACCAATAGAATTATTGAAGTACTGTTAGTAGTAATTGTATTCAAAGGAGACAAAAACAGCAATGCTTTGACAAGTTCACATGCCTTCACGTTTATAAATGAGTAAAAGATTTTTATATGCTCTTGCAGCCTAAATAAATATTCAGTGAAGGGAAAGCTAAAAAAGATGTTCAATCAAATTTAATTACATCTTTAATCTTTTTGATACCAAGATTGTACCTGTTTTAAGTGATGCCTTTCCTGTTTTAAGTGATACTCTTTCATTACCATGGTTCTGTTGAAATATGCTGCCTCTGTTTCAATTAATTTGGAAAATAACATTGTTATTATTAAGCTGGTGCATGAAGCATAAATTAATAAGGAATTTTGATGTAGGACTTTAATTTAGGTGACATGATTTAAAACAAGAAGTTTCTATCATAGAAGCAGGGGTGGTCTCAGGTGGGCTGTTATCAAAAGGGTTAAAATCTTCCATCAAAATTTCATGTTAATTTATGTTTCACACATCAGCTTAATAAGGGCAAAGCTATTTTGCTAAATTCTTCATTTAAGAAAAAAATTAATTGAAACAAAGCAGTGATTTACTACAAAAATATAAGAAAAGGGTTACTAAAAAAGGTTAAATAATTATTGTTAATGACAGTTCCTGTCAAAGGAGACAATTACAAAATCCGGATTGATTAAATATTGAATGCTGGTGTGTAGTGGTAGTGAGGAAGTTTGGACTTTGATTTGTATAGTGACAGCTTCATATGTTTTAATGGTATTAGACAAAGTGTTGGTAGTCTTACCTGTACTTATCATATCTAAGAATGACCAGGGGAATAAATAAATTCCATGTGAAAAAACAAGAAAAAAACTTACTGATTGTTTCAGTATCATCATCATCAGCTAATGTCCACTCTCCATGCTGGCATGGGTTAGATGGTGTGACTGGAGCTGATGATCTGCAGAGTTGCACCAGGTTTCAGTCTTGTTTGGTATGGTTTCTACAGCTGGATGTCCTTCCTAATGCCAACCATTCTAGGAGTGTAATGGGTGCTTTTATGTGCCACTAGCATGGGTGTCATTTGTATAATACTGGCAACAACCATGACTATGATTCACAGGTGAGTGCCATTTACATGGCACCAGCAATGACCACGACTACAATGCACAGGTGCAATTTACATGGCATCAGCAGTGATCATGACTATGATTCATGGGTGCTATTTGCATGGCACCAGCAATGACTACAACTCACGGTTGCCATTTACATGGCACCACCAATGACCATGATTCCTGGGTGCCAATTTACATGGCACCGTTGATGACCATGACTACAATGCATGGGTGCTATTTATATGACACCGGCATCGACCATGATGATTCACGGGTGCTATTTACATGGTACCATCAACGACCACAACTACAATGCATAGGTGTCATTAACATGGCACCAGCAGTGACCACGACTATGATTCACGGGAGCCATTTACATGGCACTGCCAACAACAATGAAGATGATGCATGGGTGCCATTTACATGACACCGGTACTGTCACAACTATGATTTCACCTGGTCTGATGAGTCTTTTCACACGCAGCATATTGCCAGAGCTTTCGGTCACTTGTCTTCACCTTTGTGAGGCCCAACATTTCTTCCTAGGTCTACCTCTTCCACAGGTTCCCTTCACAATTAGAGATCAGCACTTCTTTACACAGCTGTCCTTGTCCATACATATCACATGACCATACCAATACAGTTGTCTCTCTTGCACACCACATCTGATGCCTCTTATGCCCAGCTTTTCTCTCAAGATGCTTACACTCTGTCATACAGGCACACTGACATTGCACATCCAACAAAGCATACTAGCTTTTCTTTCAAGCCTACGCATGTCCCCATTGCTCACAGCCCATATTTCACTGCCATGTAGCATAGCTTTCACACACAGGCTATATCTATTGCTTTGTAATTCTTCAACCATTGAACTATCAATTGTTTTCCTTTCATGTTTTGGGAAGGTAAATCACATCACAACTTCAAATTTCTTCATATTGTTCTCATAAATCTGAGACCCCTGAGCCAGTGAGAGATTCTCCATGCAGTCATTGGCTTGCTAGAAATAGCATTTAAATCTCCTTTGTGTCATACCCTACCATTTTAACCATTTTCGAACTAACCTTCCTGAAACCCCTTTGGTTCTATGATAGAAAATTTTGATTTTAAAGTTAATAATAATGTCAAAATTGCTTTAATAAATTCTTTGTTATTTTCAAAATTAATTGAAGCAATAGCAGTTTATTTCAACATAAATATGGTAGCAAAAGGGTTTAAAGAGATGGACATACAGAATAATGTAGTCTTGGCAAATTACATGGAATGATCATTGCAGGAATGTCTTTGATCAGAATTGACCTGAGACTAAGATCATAGAAATATAACACTACAATGAAGTGAAATACTGAAAGCTTAAGTTACAGGAATATATGTCATTGTTAGCCACATATCAAACTTAGCTCTGTAATGATAACTCATTGGATAGAGTAATATTAAACTATAATTGATTTGGTTTAAATTTTAATTAGAAACTAAGTTCAAACTGTTAACAGAAAAGAAATATCAACCTGCTTTGTTGAAATTTCTTCAGATCCAGATACAGGTGAAAAGACAACCAATTTAAAACCTGATTCTGACTCAGACAGTGATGATTCTGATGAGCATGCTAGCCTGGAGCTGGCCTCCAGCCATTCATCAGATGATGAAGATTTGGACGATGACCCCAAATGGGAAATGCCTAAGAACAAGAAAGTTGGTGAGTGTTCAGATATTAATGATTATTCATTTTCTTCTAACTCATTATCATATATTGTATTTGATCTGTATTTTGACATTGCCCCAAAACTTATCATTATTACTACTTTGATTGTAGGGGTTGTGAAAGTTTGTAATCTTGAAAGCCTTTTTAAACATTTGGGTGAGCTTTCCTGGAATCATTTTCATGTTTCTCTCTTCATTTGGATTATGTGGATTATTTATTCCTTATTCCTGTGTCTTTTGCAGAAGAAGCGAGAGAACAAGCTCGAAAAATGAACAAAAAAGAGAAAGAGAAATCCCCAGGTTCATTTAAAGGTGTGACATCAAACTTTTACTTTTTCACTTCGTTTTTATCGTTTGTTGTTATTGTTTAGTTTCCACATTAGCCCTGATCAAAATCTTTGATCAATCATCCTATAAACATTACATTTTCATCTAAGAAAATGCATATTAATCCTCTTGCTTTCAGATTTTTGTTGTGCTGTTGAATCATTTAAGCAAAATTAAACATTTGTTTAAATTTTTAAGCAAGGTTTTATTTTACAGCCTCTTCACGAAAACCCTTCAACTGAATTAGGTGACACAACCATTTTCAGTTGGGTCTTGTTGAGAAGTACAGTGCTACATCTGCAGAATTTCATTGCACATATTTAGTATAAACAGTCTGAAGTATTATGTTGGACATTGGAAAACAAGGAAAAATGTGATAAAATTGAAGATGACTTTGCATAAATTAGTTCCTAATGCCATAGAATTTTCTCAAACAAGTTATAGTAGTAAACATATGACTAGTAATATTCTAGTTGTAAAATAATCAGTACAAAGAAGAGTAAATCAATGGATATTAAAACAAAGTAGTTTTAAATTACAAAAATCAATAAAGATTATATTTTTAAAAACAGTAAATCAATAATATAAATAAGCAATGAAAGAAAATATTGTTCACATATAGATTAAGAATATTTACAAATGATTGATCAGCATTATCTTCATAAGTATCATTGCATCATCTCCTTTCAAATTCTTTTAGGTGACTGTTCTGATGTACTCTTCATCTACTTCCATTTATCATTGGCACAAAATTAGAACTTAATACATTGGCTGTTTGTGATTGGGGGTTAATAGGATTGATAAAATTCCTACAAATCTTCATAACGTAATAACCAAATACCTGTGATAATAATTGTGTGTGTGTGCATGCGTGCGTGCATGTGTACATGCACACCTATATTTAAAGGAGTGAAGTATTTGGTAATAATGAAAGTATTTAATGAGGAAAGCATTTTGCTCTTTGATACCATAATCTTCAGTTTTCCCAAAATTTCAATTAAATTGCATGAAATATGAAGAAACAAACATCAGTATTTGTTTCCTAATTTTATAATTCTTTTGAGGTGGGTGGACAAAGCTGGATGAAACCAATATTTAAGAAAATTGCACATATGCATACAGCTATAATGATAGATTAAAATATTATTGGTCAGCTGCAAAACTGCAGAAAGTAGAGCAGAAACATACATTCAAACACCTAATTACAGTTGTATATGAGTTCATTGTTGCATAAAGCTACTAAGCTACTGCTTTTCATTAATATGCTGTTTGCCATTTTATCAACATTTTATTGTTTGCCCACTGTTCCAACGTAATGATTCCAGTCTTTTTTTGTGGCATAATATAACCAAAACTGCTTCATCCATTATGTTCTTCCAGATTTTAGGATTGTAGAGGATATTTGGAGAAATGTTGTGATCATACAGATGTTTGCTCATTGGCTGTTAATTTACTGCTTTTTACTAATATTAAATCTCTACCTCATACTAATTTACTGTTTTATGCAAATAACTTATAACCATCTATTAATAACTTAGTGCTTCATTAATTTTACTGCTAAGCTCATTATTAAACAGTTATTCCTCATTTTGTATTCACATAAACACTTGCAACTGATAACTATGTAACTTTTTAGTCATGCACATGGCTGTGGTTAGAGCATTGGGATCACAATCGAGAGGTAGTGAGTTCGATTCCTGGACCAGGTTATGTGTTGTATTCTTGAGCAAGACACTTTATTTCATGTTGCTCCAGTTAACTCAGCTGTAGAAATGAGTTGTGACATCACTACTGTCAAGCTATATCGGATTTTGCCTTTCCCTTGGATAACATTGGTGGCATGGGGAGAGGAGGCTGGTATGCATGGGTGACTGCTGGTCTTCCATAACCAACCTTGCCTGAACTTGTGCCTCAGAAGATAACTTTGTAGGTGCAATCCTATAGTCATTCATGACCGTAGGGGGTCTTCACCCTTTACCTTTATGATATTCTAAATAGTTCAAGGAGTGGAATGCATCTAAAGTTTCAGCCAGAACCTTTTGCTTAAAGAGAAAGTTAGCTCTACCTGAAATTTTAGACCAGTAAGCTTCTCCCTTCTGCTTGCATGAAAGTTTTTCTATAGTTTGAACTATTTGTAAGAAAGTAATATCATATAGTTTTCATAAAACCTTGTTATTGAACTCTGTGTAAAAAAAGTGATGAAAGCTACCTCAGTGCTAAGAAATATAAAATACTAAATAATACAGCTTTTGTAATACAAAAAATAATTAACTGAAATACTGAATATGTTTATTTTCCTCTCCTTTTAGTGTTGTATTGGCTTTCATCACTTTTCTTTACTTATATTTTCACTAATTAATCTACTAATTCTCTTAGTAAATGCTTCTTCTTTTGCAATGCCTAGTAATGAATCCATGTCTAAATTTCATGCTTTATACTAACCATTCTATTGTAACTATAGGTATCAGCTCTGGTATGCAGCATCCATCTTTTCCCCCTCTCCCACCATTGCCTTCACTGATGTCAACTCCATCTCCACTGCAGCCTAGCCGCATGGGCTCACCAAGCCTAGGTGCGCCAGGCAGCTTGTACAGTCTAAACCGGTCAAAGTTCACACATCCCTCACCAATGGGATCGTCATCACATTACCATCCTGGACAAGGTATGAACACACTGTGTTAACAGCATTATTTCACTACAGAGGATATTGCATGGCAATTAACACATGCATGTTCACCCAGATGTCTCTAAGTTGATATATGTATTTACACATGTGTATATGAACTTATATGTAATATATATATATGTGTGTGTGTGTGTATATACATATAAAGGAGAGAGAGAGAAAGGGGGAGAGAGAGACTAACGCACATATTCAAATATGTACACATAGGTTTACACAGATACATACAAAACAATGACAAGTTGTATAAATAATCATAATGTACATATGTATGCATACGATATGTCAAGAAAGGTAAATAAAGAAAAATATACACCATGCAAACTAATATATAATAAACACATGCACATATGCACACACACACATACACATCGCTATAATATTAGTGGAAATTTTCACTCTATCCCTTCTTTTCATTACTGAGAAAACAAAATACAGTTTTATTTACATTATTTACATTTGACGGATATTTGTCCTCATCTTGTTTGTTGTTAACAATGTTTTGGCTGATATACCCTCCAGCCTTCATCAGGTGCCTTGGGGAAATTTTGAACCTGGGTTCTCATTCCTAAGGTATTTTTTGATGTTGTTATTATTATTATTCTTGTTATTATTATTATTATTATTATTATTATTCAGGTCACTACCTGGAATTGAACTTGGAATCTTGGGGTTAGTAGCCCACACTCTTAACCACTACGCCATATGCCCATGGGCATACTGGTTAAGAGCGCGGGCTGCTAACCTCTATATTCCAAGTTCGTTTCCAGGTAGTGATCTGAATAATAATAATAGTAATAATAATGATAATAATAATCATAATAATAATAATAATAATAATGATAATTATAATAATAATAATAATAATAATAATAACATCGAAAAATACCTTAGGAATTAGAACCCAGATTCAAAATTTCCCCAAGGTACTTGATGAAGGCTGGAGGGTATATCAGCCGAAACGTTGTGTTAACAGCAAACAAGATGGGGACAAATATCCGTCAAATGTAAATAGTGTAAATAATGTACATAATTCCTCATCTCTTAAATACAGAACTGTAAAATACAGTTTGCATCCACATAATCTTTTCTTCACTGTGGTTTTCAGTTTATCAATATTTAGAGATCCCCACCTCTTCGTGAGAAACACAGCTATAATGTATTCTGTTTTAACTGCTTTTAAGAATCATGTTTAACCTCTCATAGCAATATTCATTAATATTTCAAAGAGCAGCATTCTATTTTGCAAGTTATTACTGTTATTGGTTGTACAATAGAGTGCTTGTTCTATAATTCCACAATTTGCATTGAAACTCCACCGAGGTTCAGTTTTTCTTTCAAGTTTTCAAAAGTTGTAAAGTAAATACCAATTACAAGCTTGGGTTTGAGTCTGATGAACATGTTCCATGACAAAATTGGTTTTTCACCTGATCGAAAGGTGTTATTATTTGGTAGAATCATTAGAACAGATAAAATGCCTTTAATCTTTAGTTCAAATCTCACCATGGTAAATTTTGTCTTTTAACTCTCAGGGATTGATAAAATAAAGTACCAGTCAAGTACTGAGCTGGAAAGTATCAACTTACTCCCTCTTCTCAAAATTGCTGGCCTTGTGCCAAAATCTAAAACTGGTGGATTGGCAGAGTTGTTAGAGCATTGGACAAATTGTTTTTCAGTATTTGTTCTGGCTCTACACTGTGCGTTCAAATCCCACTGCAGTTAGTGGTGCCTTTCATCTCTCTGAGGTCAATAAAATAAGTACCAGTTGAGCATTTGGGTTGATGTAATTGATTTAATCTTTCCTGCTGAATTTGCTGGTCTTGTGCCAAAATCTGAAACCATTATTATTATCATTATTATTATTATTATTAGGGTAGTGAACTGACAGAATTGTTAGAATGCCAGACAAAATCCTTAGCAGCATTTTGTCCATCTTTACATTCTGAATTCAAATTCTACCAAGGTTGACTTTGCCTTTCATCCTTTTGGGATCAATAAATTAAGTACTAGTCATGCACTGAGGTCAATGTAATCAACTAGCCCCCACTCCCAAAATTTCAGGCCCTGTGTCTATAATAGAAAGAATTGTTATTATTATCATTATTATTAAGGCAGCGAGCTGGCAGAGCCGTTAGCATGCCAGGCAAAATGCTTAGCGATATTTCGTCTGCTGCTACATTCTGAGTTCAAATTCCACCAAGGTCGACTTGACCCTTCATTATTTTGGGATTGATAAATGAAGTACCAGTTGAGTACTGGGATCCATGTGATCAACTGTCTCCCTCCCCACAAAATCCAGGCCTTGTACCTATAGTAGAAAGGATTATTATTATTATTATTATTGGTAAGGCAGCAAGTTGGCAGAATTGTTAGCATACCGGGCAAAATGTTTAGCAGCATTTTGTCCATCTTAACCTTCTGAGTTCAAATTCTGCTGAGATTGACTTAGCCTTTCATCCTTTCGGAGTTGATAAAACAAGTACCACATACATACTGGAGTTCATATAATCAACTAGCCCCCACTCCAAAATTTCAGGCTGTGTGCCTTTAATAGAAAAGATAATTATTACTGTTAAGCTGGTAGAATTATTGGCTTTCTGGACAAAATGCTTAGCTGCATCTCATCCATCTTTGCATTCTGAGTTCATATTCTGCCAAGGTCAACTTTGCTTTTCATCCTTTCAGAGTTGATAAAATAAGTGCCATCCAATGTAGTTGACTAGATTCCTCCCATAATACTTCTGGTCTTGTGCTTTTTGCAGGCAGGATTATTATATTCATTATTTGCAACATCATGTAGATATATTCATAAATCATTTCTTTGTTACAATATTTATTTGAGTTTTTTTTCAATTCAGTTTTAAAAACAAAAATATTTAAATACTTAAATTTAACTGCAAATTCAATGAAAAGCAACAAGCACTCTGCTATCAAAATCTTTTTTGAATTTAAAATTGAGACTTCGTAACAGTTCACTTAACATTTTGTAATTAAATCTTCTTAGAGTATTTTATAATCATGATATTTCTCTTTCTCTCTCTCTCTCCTCTCTCTCTCTCTCTCTCTCTCTCTCTCTCTCTCTCATGCACACACACACTCCCCCTTCTCTTTCACTCTCCATGTTTTCATTTAACACACTGCTGTTGTTTCTGGGTTCCCTAATTTGACTAACTTTGAACTTGTAGTAAATGTGGCTGCTAACTTATTTGGTGGTAGTGAGCCCCACATCTGAAAAGTCATTAGTTGAACTATTAGTTCTCTTGCATTCTGGGGGATATCGGAGCGTTTGAGTGACATTAGACCCCGACAAATGCCCATAAATTAAATGCATCTATCTGGGTCACGATGGTGGCCTGTGGACCTGTGCCTGATGGCCACGATCATGGCCCATTGCACTTTATGTGTTAATAGAAAATTACACCAATACTGATGGTGGCTGATTCTCAGCAAGGAAGACAGGGAGACAATTATTACTTTGTTCACTCCTCTCTCTCACTCTCCCCCTCTCTCTCTCTCTATATATATATATATATCTATCTCTCTCTCTCGTGGAAAAGTCAGTTAAATAATGCTAGTCTCTTTCAGAAAAAAAAAATCAGTAAAGAGCAGACAAATCCTATTAGTATTTCTTGAAAAGAGATGAATTCAAATGTTCTAGACTAGTGATTCTCAATCAGGGTCCATATCAAAATTTTGGTGGTGATGGGAGGTGAGGGTGGTGTGAGGGCACTCAAGCAAAATAGTAAATTCGGGACCCACAGTAGTATTTTTAGGGTCCACGAAAAAAAATTTTACTTCAAAGTATCTATTGCTAGAGGCAGCTAGGTTTTACATAGTTTAACATGTATCAGACCACTGAACCTTGTTCTCTCAGTGACTGCTATTGCAAACCTACAGAAGTGAATGTGTGAAAAGACAAAATAAGAATTTTGAAATAAGTATCTATAAAACTAATTTTTAAACATTGAATGTCTATGGGGTTCATCAGAATAAATTAGTAATGAAAGGGGTCCATAAGTAAAAAAAAAAAAAATGGTTGAGAACCACTGTTCCAGACAAAGTTCTTTTTCTTGAAAAATACGGCTAGATATTTACTAAATATGTTTTCCAATGCTTAAACAGTGTTTCTCAAGATGATAGGCGGGGGGGGGGGGACTTCAGAATGGGATGTGAAGTAGTAAATTAACAAAATGTGCAATAGCATTTTAATTAAAACTTCTTTTGAATATATGTTGTACACTAACTTTGTATATTCCAGATGGTGACAGGGGTGTACTTTCATTTATTATTTTTTTTTTTTAGATATAATCTAAGTGTGGCATGGGACTAAATAAGGTTCAGAAAGACTGTACTAGAAACTTAAATAGCTAGCTGTTCTTTACAATTCTATCAACTCAGTAATGAACTGGGAATGGTGGCAACTTTTTCAGATTAGTCAAATTCTAAGTGCTAACATCAGTGCTAGAGCATTTTCTACACTTTCTTAGAGGAGACAGAGATAACTGATCAAAGGTTGTATATTTGAAGTTATTTTTGTTGCTTAGTCTCAGCTCAATCCTGATTGAACAGACTTATGATCAAAGACATTCCAGTTGTGGCCATTCCATCTATTTCCAATGTGCAGGGAACCCAGGACTATGTTAGCCAATGTAATCTTTTTTTAAGATGATGGGATGTGATTTGTAGGGTGTTTGGTTTCTATTTCTTGTTAGTCAAGCAAGAAATAGCAATCAAACATCCCACAATTTAGAAGCTCCCTTGTTGGCTCATATATTTTATGCTTATTTTGAACAGTGATAGGTTAGTTGCTAGAGTTGAATGGGAGATAAGTAATAGAAAGTGTTCTAGAAAATCTCTGTTTTGGAAAATATTGAGGGAAGTGTTTAATGTGGATATTATAGGAGAGAAAGGAACAGTGGGGTGTTAGGAAAGGAGAAATGGTCTTCATTGAGTGTTTCACCTTGTCTAGTATTTATCAAATATCAACTTTGCCTGTTATCCTTCTGGCTGATGATGGAGGAAGCTCAATATAAGTAATATTAAACTATTGAGGTTGAGTATATCTCTTCAGTATCACATAAGAAGAGCTTTATAATTATGTAGTATGTGCTTTAATATTCATAACAGTTGTTTGATGCAAGGCATCTCTCAAGGGCAAGGCAATATACATTAGAATTTGGGCTCAGGTGTCGAATTCAGATTTGACTCAGTCAACAGTTCACATCCCAGTGTATTACATCAACTCTCAGTCCCATATTTATCCGATCTACATCCAAAGACCTGCATCATCAACAACCATAATTCCTCAATACCTTAACCATCCATCACTTAGCCATGTGTCTGCTGAATCACATCCAGAATAAATATTTCAAACATAAAAGAAAATTGACATTACAAAATTCTAAATTAACCAGTTTGCAAATGTATCCTTGGCTTTTGATTTAATATAATTTTTAAATATGCACATTATCTTGCCTTAATTCCAAAAATAAACATTTTAGAAAAATTATAAGAAAACTTTAAAAAAAAAATAAGAGGTAGAGAAACTGATTAGGAAGCAATAATTCCTTAAAGACTTTCTGATAGATTATCTATAAAATTTCTATATGATTTTATAAAAGAACTGCTTGTAAAAATGTATATTTTCATTATGTGTTGAAATTTCCCCTATGATATATGTAATGTGGCTTCAGATATAAAAAGGAAAAAACTGAGAGAGAGAGAAAAGAATGAAATTAAAATATTTGATTTCAAATGACTAT
Source organism: Octopus bimaculoides (assembly GCF_046866305.1). NCBI lineage: Eukaryota > Metazoa > Mollusca > Cephalopoda > Octopoda > Octopodidae > Octopus > Octopus bimaculoides. The sequence continues at coordinate 23,233,111 of NC_142938.1, read as the reverse complement.
TATAATTTTTTCCCCCTGTTATTGTATTACTAAAATATCTTCTGAAAATTACCTGTTTTTGCATGATTTTTATTGTTGTTCAAATATGCCGGTGTGATAAAACCTATCCAAAATGTATGCTGCCATCCCTTGTAATTATTGCTTTCACTAACATGTTACTAAATTGTGTCTACATGTGTTTTTGTGTCACACACATTTCCAATTTTTTAAAAATCAAAATTGAAAGATTGACTTAATATTATCAAACAAAATTTGTTTCGTGGACTTTTAAAAAGAAACAAACAAACACAGATCCTTTGTGATGTGTTTCTCTTTTTTTTTTTTTTTTCCTTTTTCATTCTTTTCTGTTCAGAATATTTAATTCAAATTAATTTACCACATCCTGCATGTATTTCATCCCTCTGTCTATTATCTGATTCCTTCAAAATGCCTTATTTACCAAAGAGCAAACAGAAGAAAATGTTTTCACAAGCAAACTATGTGTATTGATGGCAATAGGGAGGATATTTTAAACATTAGATCAAAAACTTCGACAATCATTTAAAATTTACCCCTCATTTGACATTTAACAAAGAAACATCTACTGTTTTACATTGATATCCATCTGTATCTCTCTGCCACTCACCAATACACTGTGTGTGCAGGAGTGTATGTGTGTATAGTTCAAGTTAAACAATTCAGTGGAACTTACCACTCTAAGTATGAGATTCTCTCAATTATAAACCAAGGAATAGTAACTTGAAATATACTTTATATGTATATCATATGTCATCATCTTCATCATCATCATCATCATTTAATGCCTCTTTTTCCATGCTGGCATGGGTTGGATGGTTTGACAGAAACTGACAAGCCACAGGGCTGTGCCAAGCTCCAGTGTCTGCTTTTGGTGTGGTTTCTCCAGCCAGATGCCCTGCCTAACACCGACCACTCCACAGAGTGTACTGGGTGCTTTTTTTCATGGTACCAGCACTGGTGAGTACTCTGAAGACAAAACCCCTCAACTGAGTGGGGTATCATATTGAGGGATGGGAGCATGTGTCTTGCTGATGAGGTGAATACATGGCTCCTTTGTCTGGAAAAGGAGAGAGATGTGTAAGGTCAAGATACAAAGTGAATAAGGGAGACAGAATAAGTTTAGAGGAACAGAAAAGGTGGATGGGTGGTTAAATGTACTAACATAGTAATGAAAAAGGTGGCAAGCTGGCAGAAATGTTAGGACGCCGGACGAAATGCTTAGCGGTATTTCGTCTGCCGTTACGTTCTGAGTTCAAATTCCGCCGAGGTTGACTTTGCCTTTCATCCTTTCGGGGTCGATAAATTAAGTACCAGTTACGCACTGGGGTCGATGTAATCGATTTAATCCCTTTGTCTGTCCTTGTTTGTCCCCTCTATGTTTAGCTCCTTGTGAGCAATAAAGAAAGAAACATAGTAATGAAACTGTATTCTTTGCTTCTACCAACCATATAAGACTAATACCTTTATATATATAAACTAACATAGGCTGGCTGAGTGAAAATTGAATGTCTTTAATTTAGAGTTTTTAACTTGCAAAAAAATACCACATAAAATTTCATAGCTATTCTCCATAAACCTTTATAGCCATACTGTAAAAGTTAAGAGCAATGTAATTCATTGCATTTATGATAATAAGACATCTTCTTCATATGATTCCCATATAGTTAACATTTTCTGTTTCTGTTATTATAAGTCAGTTTATACAATCATTTAAATACACAACATTACTTTTACAAAATGTTGTTGAACTTTATTTTCTGATAATATTTAGTACAGCATCAAATTACAAAAGCTATCATAGATGACAACACCCCTTTCACTTCAGATGGACCCAATTTCTTGCCTGCTATTGCACTATTTCCACATAGCATCATCATTTATAAGCATCATTGTATCATGCATGTATATATGTCAATTATCTGCATGCTTCTCTTCATCAACATATGTTGCATTCAGTTCTATTTGAATATTCAAATTCATTAACCTGCATAAATGAAAGAAAGTGGCACTCAACACATTTCATGGGAGTTACGTATTTTTTTAAATAACATTTTCAACTCAGTTCCTTATGACTTAAAATTTTGTGGGCTCATATGATGGACCCATCTCATCAGATATCTATTGTGTGTGTGTGTGTGTAAATGTACATATATATATATATATATATATATATATATATATACTTTCCGTATTCCCGAGCGTCATACTAATACATCCTTTGTTATTTACACCACCTGTCCTCGTCTGTTGTTGTTTTTTCGTATATTCTCCCATATATATATATATATATATATATATATGTAGGTATATGCAAACATACAGAAAGTGAAGGAAAGAGAGTGAGAACAAAAGTTGTTATTTGATGGTATTACTAAATGTGGGCAGCTAAATGCTTCCTCTTGGTATGTTTATGTTTGCAGTGACGCAGATGTAGCTGAAATGTTTAAAAGTTTACCTGACAATCAGGCCTACTGTCAGTCCCATTGTGCAGTATCTTCTCTGTGTTATGATGATTCTGTTTTAGGATTATGTTAAGAGAAGTTTTATATATATGTATGGATGCAAATATGCATGCATTTCTATGTAGTTTTGTATGTGTTTGTAGGTAATATGTGTGTGTGTGTGTGTGTGTGTGTGTGAAAAGTGATGGTGTGATTCTTAGTCTTTCTGCTTCAAGACTTGATTTCATTTCTTCTTTATAAAACTTTTTGCCTCAAATCTTGTGTTTGTTTCTTCTGGTGCATCTTGTTATTTTGCAGCACTTCTTATCTTCTCCAATTCAAATCAAATGTTGACTTGAGATAATCTCTGACTTATTTCTCTGGTTCAGAGTTGAGCAGTTTCTCTGTGAGTGAGTCTGTTTGACTTACATTACTTACTGTACATTTGAAAAGTTGTTTGCTTATTTACTCTGACATCATACTCCTTTACTCTCTTTCTTTATTTTCATTGACTCATTCACAGAATTTCAGAATTTCTTTTCATACTCTTTATACATAGATCCCCCATCTCTTTTTATGTTTTAATCAAAAACCTGCCTCCATCTCCCTTCTTTTCATTTTCCAACAAGTCTCTCTCTCTCTCTCTCTCTCTCTCTCTCTCTCTCTCTCTCTCTTTCTCTCTCTCTCTCTCTTACTCACTCTCTCTCTCTCTCTCTCCCTCTCTCTCTCTCTCTCTCTCTCTCTCTCTCTCTCTCTCTCTCTCTCACACACACACACATATTGATATTTGTTTCAATTCCATGCTCTAAGATCAACTTTATAAGTTGATCCTTTTAGAATCAATTAAAAAATACCACTTATGAGCAGTGGATTGGTGGCAAATGTTTTGTGGTTGCTGGATCTCTGACAACAACACCTGTAATAATGCTGGTGCTAATTTGAATCATCCTTTCAGAATAGCTTTTCTCCTGGACTGGTAGTATGACAAGGGGAGACTTACATGCATGGGTAGCTGCTAGTCTTACATAAAACAAAACCTTGTTCAAGCCTATGCATTTAGGTGCAAATACATGGTTAACCTTGATCAACAGAGGCCCTACACATTCTTCCTTATTTGTTCACTTTCTACCTCTGTTACTTTATCATGTTACCTCTCTAATTCTCCCTCTCAATTTTAGAGCTCTTTTTTTCCATCTCACATTTCTTACCCTAGCTATCACTTCCTTTCTCATTCTTTTTTCTATCCTCTCCCTTATTTCACTGTCTAATTGCCTGTTTTACTTACTGGGTGACTGCTGGCTATTTTTCCCTCTCCTTATTTCTTCTCCCAGTGACTCCCTCTTGCACCTTTTTATATATCTAGCCCACCTCTCTTTATAATACTTCCTTTCTTTATCACTTCTCTCAGCATATTACTGCTTTTTTTTACTTTTGTTACTTTCCTATTGCTTCCTCTCTATTTTAGAGCTCTGTATTCTTTCCACCTCTTCATGTGCTTGTGTGTATGTGTCTGTTGTGTCAGGGGTTAACTACATCCATACCATGTTACCACATAAGTATCAGGAGGAAGGGATTGTGTGTGGATGTGTGCGTGTGCATGCGTGCATATATATGTATGTATGTGTCCATTTATATGTGTTGTGTGTGTGTGTGTGTGTGAAAACATAATGTCTCATAAACTCTGTGTGTGTGCAATCCAGAAATTCAGAGGTCCATACGTCCAAGTAAATATGTATGCATTAATGAGATCTATATGTGATTGTGCATACATCTTCATTATATTTGTATGCACTGATATTTACATATGTATCATTGTAGAAGTACATGAATGCTTTTGTTTGTATGTGAGAGAATGAGTAAGTGTAATTATATGAACGAATAAGTATTTGTGTGCTTGTGAATGAATGAATGTGATTGAATATGTAAATGAACATGTGTGTGTATGTGAGTGAATATTAGACTGTCTTAATGTGCCCAAATAAAATCTCATATAACACCAAAGTCGACTAAGCAAAGGTAATAATTTCTTTTATTTATTGATTGGTATTAATATTTTTATAATGTTCATTAATTATGACAGCACTTTTACATCAGTTTGCACCAGGCATGTGTGTTAAACCTCAGCCTTATCAGTTTCAGTTATGTGTTACTGCACCAATCATATTTGCTCTGTCACCTTCTGCTGTATATTAATGGCTATATTCACTTTGTCCAAATAATAAAAAAAAATTTGAAAAAATATGATCAAACTGCTAATGGACTAAATTTCCAACAGGTCCAATTATCTGCCCAACTGCCAACATGGATGAGTTGTGAGATCAACCAGTACTTGGTTTGTTTTCCATTCCTCAGCTGGATGGCACATTAGTGCGACACAGGAGTCTGTGTGTACATCTGCTTGTGTAAGCATGCACACTTATGCCAGCTTCAACACAACCATATGTGCATCTCGACTGCAGCTAAAGACATCAGGGTGCTTTGATATTAAAATTGATTGTGAACTGAATGTGGACTTGTCAAGGAAACCTACCATTTACAGTGCCATGTTTTATTTGGGGAACATTAACCACTGCCTACATATAATGACCTGAAAAAATAAACTGCATTGGCATGGCAACATAAATGCTCTGCAATTCTCATCATACATACTGCTGACTTTCATCTGCATATTCCTCAATGGCAGCATTTCATTTTCCATTTCTTTGGCTAGAAAATTCTTTCTATTGGGTTTATAATCATTATTACTGTTTTTTGTTTTTTTTTTACATTACCATTCTAATTCCATCATCATCTTCATCATCATCTTCAGCATTGTCCTAATTAACTATAATGCTTTCTATTTTTTGCAATATTTTTTTTTTATCATATACCATATGCCTTCTGACAATATCTGCCTTTGCGATAACATATTTATGCCTCTACAATGTAAGCATGTAGTCATTTTGGATCTTGATATGCATATTCATGCATGCATTTATTTTGATTCTGCCTTTCAATATTCTGGCAAATTTCATCATAACATCTTTTCCTTGTAGGTGATGTAAGCATTCATTATTTTATAGAAGATATCTCATTATTCTAATTAATTTAGATTTAATTTTTTTTTAAGTAGCTTAAATATAGTTTCCTTAAATCTATTGCCCGATGAAAGGAGAAGGTAGATTTCATTTCTTTTCAGTGATAAATAAATGAGATTTAAATGTGTGTTTTAGCATTTCTTAAACAGAATGAGTTTTGTGCATGTATACAAGAGAATTAAAGAGCAAAGGCCCTTAGTTATATCTGCATTAGTAAACACAAACAAAATCCATCTCTGCAGAGAATCACATAGATACATCACAACAATTACATGCATAGATATAAATGTAGATTCAAAATTATTGCTGATTTAATCTGCAGACATACAAAGATGTTACCATGAAGACATATATTTCCAAGGGGGCTTATGGTATAGCAGCATTTACATGCTTTTACTTTATCAATTCTCTGTAAATTTAAAGTTGACTTATTGCTTTCAAATCACACTGAGGTTAACTTTGCGTTTCACTA